>NW_006921802.1:1668214-1674172 GCF_000298275.1 Orycteropus afer afer
GAGATGGATTGACATGGTGGTTGCAATGATGGGCTCAAGTATAGCAGGGATCATGGAGCTGGTGCAGGATCGGGCAGTGTTTCGTTCTGCTGTGCATGTGGTCACTATGAGTTGGAAACAACTCAACAGCACCTAACAACAACAACAACAATCACATAATAGTTCTTTGACTTTGGGGAATTAATCTCTCAGGCTGAGTTTTTTCACTGATTCGACTCTTAGTGACCCCTCCTTGGGTTTCCTAGGCATTATCTCTACAGAAATAGATTGCCTATCTTTCTTCCAAAGAGTGGCTGGTGGATTTGAACTGCCAGCCTTCTGGTTAGCAGTCAAAATGCCTTAGGATTTCTGCCAAAACTCTTATATGTAAAATAGCTCACAAAACCATTGAGAGAAACAGAATTGCATAATAGTTAAGAGCACAGACTTTAGAGTCAGGCTAGCGGGATCTGTATTCTGGTTTGATCTCTTATGAAAAATCAGGCAAGTTATTCAAGTCCTCTGTGCCCTCCTATGTCTCCAGTTTTAAAAGTGGTATAATAATAATGCTACATCATTAAGACTATGAGGTAAAGAATTTAGCACAGTGTCTGGCATATAATAAGCTCTCAAAAAATGCTAACAAGAATTATGTTCTTATAAAATCTTTCCATTAATGGAGGATGCTGAATTCTCTTTGTTTCTTGAATGCTTGATCTTTGATTTCTTAACGGCTTTCATTTACACATGCCAGCCACTCCTTGGAAGGAAGGTTGGGCAATCTCCTTCCGTAGTGATACTGCCTAGGAAACCCAAGGAGGGGTTGTTATGAGTCTAATCCAACTTGCTGGCAGAGAGGTCTTTTTTTTTTTTTTTTTTTAAAGTGTATATATACACATAGTCTGTTTGCACACATTGTATTCTTTTGTAGGCTATAAGGACATTGGTAACTGTTAACTAAATCAGATGTTTTAACCAGAAGGCTGGTGGTTCAAACCCACCACTCTTTGGAAGGAAGGTTGGGCAATCCTACCTCTGTAGTGATACCGCCTCAGAAACCCAAAGAGGGGTCTCTATGAGTCGGGGCTGACTCGTTGGCATATAACAACAACAACAACAATTTTTTCAAATGTAAAACTAGGCTATGTACAAAATCATCCTGAGATAATAATTAACTACATTATAGATACTACTCGTTTTATTTCTTAAACAGCATTTTTCTTCTATTTAGAACAGTTATTATAGAAATCTTATAAATATGCATATAATGAAGAATCAAATAAAGATCAGCCAAAAGCCCATAGTGCAGAGACAACTGCTATTACTAAGTGCATATGTTTCCCTCAAGTGTTTTTCCAAATAATAATAACAACGACAACAGCTGACATTCATAGAGTACTGAACTGAGTGTAGGGTACTGTGCCAAGTTGTTTTAAATATTTTATCTATATAATAATTTTAACCTCCAAAAATAACAATCCAAACTCACTGACGTTGAGTCAGATCCGACTCATAGTGACCCCTCCTTGGGTTTCCGAGGTGGTATCACTGCGGAAGTAGATTGCCCAACCTTCCTTCTGAGGAGTGGCTAGTGAGTTTGAACTGCCAGCCTTCTGATTAGCAGTCAAATGCTATGCTACCAGAGCTCCCAGTTTTAACCTACTTATTCTTTATGTCATTTTGCACAAAAGTAAATTGAGATTAAGAAGGATTAGATGATTTTTCCAGGGTCTTACAGGTGACCAGCTGGTAACAGAAGTGGGATTCTGGCAGTGTGAGACTAGAGCCTCTCTGAGGAGGATGATGTATCTTGCTTTTCAAAACTGATAACCTATCATGAGGGTCTCCTGTGTCATTAAGATTACTTCAACAATTTAATTGTAGCAGCTGTATAAGGAGCTCTAGTAGCATAGTGCCTAAGGCACTTGACTGCTCACCAGAAGGCTGGCGGTTCAAACCCACCAGCCACTCCTCAGAAGGAAGGTTGGGCAATCCTACTTCCATAGTGATACTGCCTCGGAAACCCAAGGAGGGGTCGATATGAGTCAGGGCCGACTCGACGGCAAACAACAACAACAACAATGTAGATGTATCATAATTAATTTAATAATTTACTGGTTTACATTTTAATTCATTGTATTTACAATAAAATACATTTTTCTATATTTCTCTTTTCCTCCATCAGCCTTAATATCTGACACACTAGAAAATGAAGCCTTTATTGGTCCCCTGATGGGTTTTACTGCCAGACATTGGCTACTCCTCCCTCTCCTCTCTGGATTCTTTCTCCTGCCTTCTATTTTCTTACTCCAGAACAAGGCTTCTGGTAAGAGAGTGTGGCAGAGTGGAAGGGTGTTGTAAACTCTGTAATAAAATAAAGTAATGAGAAAACCTCGTGAAAGAATGAAAACACATCTGGAACCTCTGGATTACAGAAGGAAAAGTGTGTGCCACTGTTTTATAATAAATCCCACTCATTCAATCCTTCCACAATATTCACTGAGAACAGTAGTGACCAACAGCAACAGAATCAGTATTTGCCCCAATGCTAGTTTCACAAATAGTTGATATTTATACATCTACGCAATGTGATTAAATAAAAAACACCAGGAGACTTAACTTAACACTGGTAGCTCAGGGAAAAGCCCCTGAAGAAGAGACACCTAGGCTGAGAGGAATATGCTGAGTAAAAATTAGCCTGTTGCTAGGGAAGGTAAAGACTTGGGGGAGATGGTACAGACAGATACAGTCAGGAAAGAGCTGGGCAACAGAGGAATGGGAAGAAATGTGGTACACCCAGGTAATGTGGTTAAGATTTATATTTGTGTTGCAAGGTTTATACAGAGGCTTTTGTGTTTTAGTTATTAACCTTTTTTGTTTTTTTTCCCCCTTTCACCTTTAGGTCTCTCCAGGGTGTTTTCACACAATTGGAAAATTATTTGGCCTCTTTCTGAACAACATCCGACTTGGCTCCAGTCTTACAGAGAAGATTTGTTTGGAATTATCAAACACAAGCATTCAGAATCTATCTCTAAGTAACGTCCAGCTCTTCAGAACAAGCAATATGACTTTTTCTGGACTGAAGCAGACAAATCTCACCATGCTTGATCTTTCCCATAACAGTTTAAATATGATTGCTAATGATTCCTTTGCTTGGCTTCCAAACTTGAAATATTTCAACCTGGAGTATAATAATATAGAGCATTTGTATTCTCGCTCCTTTTATGGGCTGTTCAATGTGAGACACCTGAATTTGAAACGATCCTTTACTAAACAAAGTACTTCCTTTGCTTCACTTTCCAAAATTGATGATTTTTCCTTTCAGTGGCTAAAATCTTTGGAGTACCTTAACATGGAAGATAACAATTTTCCAGGAATAAAAAGCAATATGTTCACAGGACTGATAAGTCTGAAATACTTAAGGCTGTCCAACTCCTTTACAAGTTTGCGGACTTTAACAAATGAAACATTTACATCACTGGCTCATTCTCCTTTGCTCTTACTCAATCTCACCAGAAATAAAATCTCAAGAATAGACAGTGGCGCTTTTTCTTGGTTGGGCCACCTAGAAGTACTTGACCTTGGCATTAACGAAATTGGGCAAGAACTCACTGGCCAGGAATGGAGAGGTCTAACAAATATTGTTGAAATCTACCTTTCCTTTAACAAATACCTACAACTGACTAGCAATTCCTTTGCCTTAGTTCCAAGCCTTCAACAACTGATGCTTCGAAGGGTGGCCTGTAAAAATGTGGATATCTCCCCTTCACCTTTTCGCCCTCTTCGTAACTTGACCATTTTGGATCTCAGTAACAACAATATAGCCAACATAAACGATGAAATGTTGGAGGGACTTGACAAACTAGAAATTCTGGATTTGCAGCACAACAACTTGGCAAGGCTCTGGAAACATGCAAACCCTGGTGGTCCTGTTTATTTCTTAAAGGGTCTTTCTCAACTCCACATAATTAACTTAGAATCTAATGGCTTTGATGAGATCCCAGAGGATGTCTTCAAGGACTTACATAAATTAAAGAGCATTGATTTAGGATTGAATAATTTAAACATACTTTCACCATCTGTCTTTGATAATCAGATCTCTCTGAGGTCATTGAATCTTCAGAAAAATCTTATAACATCAGTTGAGAAGGATGTTTTTGGAGCACCTTTCAAGAACCTGACTAATTTAGACATGGGCTTTAATCCATTTGATTGTACATGTGAAAGTATTGCCTGGTTTGTTAACTGGATTAATAGGACCCACACCAACATCTCTGGGCTACCAGATCATTATCTCTGCAACACTCCACCTCAATATCATGGTTTCCCAGTGACACTTTTTGATATATCACCCTGCAAAGACAGTGCCCCTTTTGAGCTCCTGTTCATGATAAATACAAGTTTCCTATTGATTTTCATCTTCATTGTACTGCTCATCCATTTTGAGGGATGGAGGATATCTTTTTACTGGAACGTTTCAGTACACCGAATTCTTGGCTTCAAAGAGATAGACAGACAGGCAGAGAAGTATGAATATGCAGCATATGTAATTCATGCCCAAAAAGATAAGGATTGGGTTTGGCAATACTTCTCTCCAATGGAAGAAAAAGACCAGGCTCTCAAATTTTGTCTAGAAGAAAGGGATTTTGAGGCAGGTGCCCTTGAACTTGAAGCAATTGTCAATAGCATCAAAACAAGCAGAAAAATCATTTTTGTTATAACACAGCATCTATTAAAAGATCCATTATGCAAAAGGTGGGTGAACATAGTGAACTATTAAACGCATGCTTGTTTTTCAATTAAACTTTCAAATATTACTACTATTAGTGTCATACTAATAATGCAATGCAATGCACTCCTGTTGAGTGGGATCCGACTCATAGCAACCCCTCCTTGGGTTTCCCAGGTGGTATCACTACAGAAGTATATTGCCCAACCTCCTTTCTGAGGAGGGGCTGATGGGTTTGAACCACCAGCTTTCTGGTTAGCAGTCAAATGTTTTAGGCATTATGCCACCAGGTTATTAGTACTAAAAATTAAAAAGCAGTAAAAATAAAATTTAAAAATTAAGTGACGAGTTAAAATAAATTATATAAAGAATTTTACATTTTAAACTTTTGGCTGTTAGAAACTGTATATTAATCATATAACTTAATTCAGTATTTTCTTTTTTCGCTTAGATTCAAAGTGCAGCATGCAGTTCAGCAAGCTATTGAACAAAATCTCAATTCTATTATATTGATCTTTCTTGAGGAGATCCCAGATTATAAATTAAACCATGCACTTTGTTTACGAAGAGGAATGTTTAAATCTCGCTGCATCTTGAACTGGCCAGTTCAGAAAGAACGGATAAGTGCATTTCATCACAAATTGCTAGTAGCACTTGGATCCAGAAATTCAGTACATTAACTTTATTTAAAGATTAAATTACACAAGAGTAGCTTTCCCAGTTTAAAAAGTTCCATGGTATATTAGAGTTTTGAAAATAATGTAACTCTACTTATTCATATTTATCAGTGGTTATATCATATCATACTTACATATCTTCTGTGGAAGTATTTCTCCCTTTTTACGATCCTTGTTGCTAATTGACTTAATTTACCCTAAATAAATACATGATAATACAACAACACTTGTACTACTGAATACACAATTGTTCACCATGGCCTATGATAATTTAAGAGTTTTCAAATATTTCTCATTTAAAGAAAAGTGAGAGTTGTATGAGAATTTAGGCAATTGCCTTTAATTTTTTAAGATGCACTTGTAATAAAATGGAAGATAATTGTTTTAATAGGCATGATCCTATTTCAACTAGAAGAGAGTAAAATAAAGATTCTTATTTAAAATTTTTAATTACATTATTTTTTCAATTGGAAAGTTTTCTTGTCATGTGGTGCTTAGCCCATATGAATTTTGTTAAATGCTAAAAACCATTTTAATATACACATCCAAAGACAGAAAACATTTGTAATTAAT
>NW_006921802.1:1674347-1675246 GCF_000298275.1 Orycteropus afer afer
ACCTTCCTTCCGAGGAGTGGCTGGTGGATTTGAACCGCCAGCCTTCTGGTTAGCAGTCAAGTGCCTTAGCCACTATGCTACCAGAGCTCCCTACAGGAATTATTAGAAGAAATAATTCTTACTTAAAAGTATTGCAGAAAGACATGTTTTCTGAAGGTTGATTAGCCCATTGACCTTGTTACAACAAAAGATTTTTCCTCCCCTGGTCACAGACTCACACATTTCACACGAGATAACCTTGGCCAAATCACTTGGTCCCACTGGGATTCTTTCACTCCTGATCTTTAAAGTGATGATGATGAACAATCTTTTAATATTCCTGAATAATTAGTGATGATGATCATGATATAATGAATTCACATGGTATATATTATTATTTTACATTTTATTTTTGATTTACAATAAAACAGCCTAATGGTATAGTGGGTAGGGCATCTGGCTGCTAACCAGAAGGTCAGTGGTTCAAACCCACCAGCTGTTCCATGGGAGGGAGATGAGACAATCTGCTTCTGTAAAAATTTACAACCTTGGGAGTCCAGTGGGTTTGCTATAAGCTGGAATCAACTTGATGGTGATGAATTTGGTTTTTGGTTTTATTGGATATCCAACCAAAAACCAAACTCACTGCCATCGAGTCAGATCTGACATATAGTGACTGCTCCTTGGGTTTTTGAGGCAGTATCACTACAGAAGTAGATTGCCCCATCATTCTTCCGAGGAGTGGCTGGTGGGTTTGAACCACCAGCCTTCTGGTTAGCAGTAAAATGCCTTAGGCTCTACGCCACCAGAGCTCCCTTTAATGGATATGTGCCGTCTAGTCAGACCCGACTCATAACGACTCCTCCTTGGGTTTTTGAGGCAGTATCACTATGGAGGTAGATTGCCCCATCATTCTTCCG
>NW_006921802.1:1675346-1683255 GCF_000298275.1 Orycteropus afer afer
GGCATAGTGCCTAAGGCATTTGACTGCTAAGCAGAAGGCTGGAGGTTCAAATCCACCAGCCACTCCTCAGAAGGAAGATTAGGCAGTCTACTTCCACAGAGGTAACAAAACAAACTCCCTGCCATGGAGATACTGTCTCAGAAACCCAAGGAGGGGTCACTATGAGTCAGAACCAACTCCATGAAGTTAGTTTGGTTTTTTGTTTGGTCTTCAACTATAAGAGGGAGTGAAAGTGTAATGCTGGGTTAATTTCTGTATGTGAAGCACTCATTTGTCTATTGCATTTAGGGAGCATTTGAGAAATCGCAGTTGGAAACTTTGATTGAAATAGTTTAATATTCCCAGGGCTACATTCACATAATCCTGAAAAAAGTAATTCCACTGTGGAACTGGTTCTGAAAGAATCTACAGTGTCTCAACAATGTGACTGTCATAAGACTGCTTTCAGTTTACACAACCTACTTACACCTGAGACACTTGTTTTATAGCATCTCTGCTAAAATTTGTTTTCTAACTATGAAATAATCCTGTTGTGTTTTGGCATCATAAAATACAAACCATAACTATTTCTTTTCTTGATGTGCTTTGTATGCTATCTATCAATAGTCTCAACTCTTTATTAAAATATTTTGAAATATGCTATTAATATGAAGTCATCAATATATCACAAATTTCTAAAAAAGCAGGTCAGAAAATAATTGAGCTTTCATTCTCTTGTTTATTTGCTTATAAGAGAGTTGAAAAAGTGGTCACAATTTAAATTGAGTTCAAATAAAATAAAATTTAAATTAAAAAACATTATTTTTGAAAGTTGTATAATAAGAGATTAGGATTGACAAGGAATGACCCATTTAATCAAATATAAGTAAAATTCATAAAATGTATAAGCTCAGACTTATATTTGACCCACACAGGAAACAACATCCTGAACTCCTGCAGGCTATCCTTTCTAATTGTTCTCAGGAGAGGTCTTTCTCTCTGGGGTTCAAGTCAAGGGGAGTACAGAAAAGGATGTTTATCTGACCTTCCATTTAATTTCCGTAAGTGAATGGACTTGCTTGAATACTCCCAGGTGCCATCAGTTAATCAGTTCACTCCAACTTCTTCTTCCTGTTTATCACTTTGCAAAACAAAACTGGGCTGACATTGAGTTTAAAATAAATCTGAGTAGTTAGATTTTACCTGAATGATATCTTTTAGATTATAATAAAGATAGATACAATCATTTTATTCAGTGAGGAAGGGATTATTCAATGTCATTTATTTAACATTGCCTCCTTATTCAAACATCTATCTTAGTTTATTTGTAAAAGAGATTCAATAGAAAGTGATGGGACCATCAGAAAAATGTAAGGAAACTCCAGATCAAGAACTTAAAAAATGTTTGTTGAAATCCAAAGATAGAAAGTAGATTGGTGGTTGTCTGGGACTGTGGAAAGAATGGAGAGGGAATGCTGTGCACGGGAATTTTTTGGAGGATGATAAGAATGCTCTAAATTCATGTAATGATAGCACAACTATGTAAATCTACTAAAAATCATTGAATTGTATACTTAAATTGGGTGAATTTTATTGTATGTATACTAGATATCAATAAAATTGTTAAAAAATAATATTCTTTCAATATGTGCCAAATACCTTAAGGTGCAGTAGGATGTGAGATAAGGTTACAGGAAATGGGGCAATTGGATAGGAAAGGATTCTCAAAGATGATCCAGGACAAGAGAGAGCTCCATGGCGGTGGATCAGATGCTTCAAAGTTGGGTAGAATTTTGGTAAATGGAGAAGAAGATGGCAGAGAACAGCGAGATGGAAGATAGGGAGGGAGACATGAATTTGGTGTTGAGAGATAGTACAGAGGCTGGAGAGGATGGAACCATGTTGTGAAGAACATTGCAGAGGAGTTAATGAGTTAGATATTTTGAAGCTGTTACTTTGGAGATTTGGATTGGCAAAAGCAGAAATGATCATAAAATTCCCTCCTTGGATCTATGACTTAGATTAGGTAAATGACAACTAGTTGAATAGAAAATAATTTATAATCCCAGATTCCAAACAGGTTTACAATTGAATCTCAAACAATGAGGCAGGCTTTGAAACACTTTTTTTCCTTTAAGCATGTAAATCTATATTTCAATAACTAAGTGTGGCAATCAATTGATCATTAGTTGCTTATTACATTAGGTGATTGTTACCATGTTGTCAAGGAGTCCAATTCAGAGCAAACCAATGTGTGTCAAAGTAGAACTGTGCTGCATAGGGTTTTCAATGAGTGTTTTTTTTTTTTTTTTTCCAGAAGTACATCACCAAGCCTTCCTCAGAGGGTTCCTCTGGATGGATCAAACCTCCAGCCTTTTAGTTAGCAGCCAAGCATGATAACAATTTCCACCTGCCAGGAAGATTGGGCAATCTACTTCTGCAATGATACTGCCTTGGAAACCCAAGGAGGGGTCGCTATGAGTCAGGTCCAACTGGACAGCACATAACAACAACAACAACAACAACAACAACAACAGGGACTTCATAGATGATTGTTAAAAATCCATAGCTATTGAGTCATTTCCAATTCATAGCGATTATATCGATTATATCGGACAGAATAGAACTGCCCTAGTAGGCTTCCAAAGCTGTAAACCTTTACAGAAGTAGATTGCCACATTGTTCATACAATAGCTGGTGGGTTCAAACTCCCAACTTTTCAGATAGCAGCCAAGCACTTTTAACCTCTGCATCACCAGGGTTCCTTTAAGGTGAGTGTTAGTCCTTTTTAACACTTGGCAACCCTCTAGCTTTGGTCCAGTTTCCTGCCCAAGGGAGAAACTGATTCTGTCATGTGACTTTATCCACTACTTGACTAGCAAATAATCCTTTGTATGCATCAAACAGAAGGAAATTTATGCTCTCTGAATTACAAGAGTACTTTCCCCGCTATCCTCTATATGTAAATCTCCATCCCAGACCCTATTTTCTGGGTAACAGACCTAGGATAAAAGGGGCTTTTAAATATTAAAGCTAGCTGCTCAGAAATTCTCTCAGAAACCTTGAGAACTAAGGTGCACCTGACCCAAGCCATGGTATTTTCAGTTGCCTCACATACATGCAAAAGCTAGACAATGAATAAGGAAAACCAAAGAAGACTTAATGCTTTTTAAATTATGGTGGTGGCAAAGAACATTGAAATTACCACGACCTGCCAGAAGAACAAACAAATCTGTCTTACAAGAAGTACAGCAAGAATTCTTCTTGGAAGCGAGGATGTCTAGGAGGACTTCGTTATACGTACTTTGGACATTATTAGGAGGCACCAGTCCCTGGAGAAGAACATCATGCTTGGTAAAGTAGAGGGTCATTGAAATGGAGGAAGACCTTCAATAAGATAAATTGACACAATAGCTGCAGCAATGAGTTCAAACATAGCAAAAATGTTGAGGATGGCACAGGAGCGGGAAGCGTTACATTCTGTTGTACAGAGCTGCTGTGAATCAGAACCAACTGAATGACACCCAACAGTAACAACTCTTAACTGCCACACCCCAGAGGGAGTGGGAAAAAAAAAAAAAAAAAAAAAAACCAGATTGTGAAGTAAGAGAATGATGAACTGTGATTGCAATTGCAGCTGAAGCATTAGCTGATCCTGTGGAGAGCTGTGAAGCGGAAATGGTGCTTCAGAGTTGACACAAGTCTAGGCAAAGAAGGTAAACCTTTTATTTTCTCATATCAACCAATCTTTGGATGTAGGCATCCCCAGGGAGGAAGTGTGACCTTGAACAAGGCAGCACAGGGGAAGCAATGCCAAGGGATGGTTTCAACTGCGAACCATCAGAAGGCAGCAGTGCAACAGGAGGAATGAGTGCTTGGATACTGAAGGGGAGATCTCAGTGGTTGGTTCACTACTGCATTCACTATACCTTCTAAGGTATTTAAGAATTGAGAAGCACAGAGCTCAGTTGGTTTCTTTAGGCACTTCTGCACAATTCCAACTATTAAAAAAAAAAAAAAGATATTTTAACAGCATCAATAGCCTCAAGTCAAAGACCACTGGGAATACATCTTCAGTCAACAGATTGGATTTATTTCTCAGTACAGCAAGAAGAACACATGCAGTGTCTCAGTAAGAAGGTATTGCGAGGGGGGGGGGGACCTATTATATAGATTTGGCTTTAATTGGACAATTTGGAAAGGGTATAAGGAAGTAGGGTTCACTCCAAACTGGATATTGTCAGATAATGAGGACAGTTCTTTAATTGGCTGGCTCAATGAATCTTATCTCTAGGGAGGAGAGACTAGAATGAGGATATAGTTTTAGATGGTGAAGAAAGAGTAGTTACTTAGTTAAGGCAGGAGAGTGTTTGGTATTTGCGGGTGGCACAATAGCTTTGCTTTCTTCTGTACTTAGGCAAAATTATGAAGTGGTCTTGCTTTGTCTTGTTCTATAGTGTTGGAGTAACTTTGTCAGGTTGGTATTCCGTGATATCATTTCTGTCCACTTGGAGAATAACATGGCTTAGCTGTGAGTGCCAGGCCAGTTTTAGAATGTCAGGGGCTGCTCTTCATTTTCTTTCTCAACCTCTTTCACAAAGGTATCTTTTTTTTTTTTTTTTTGCTTGTTGAAAAGATATCCTTTTGTATTAGTGAGGCATTGGATTGCAAATGACAGAAACTCAAAGCCACTTAGGTGGCAAAAGGGAGAACATTTTTGGTCTATAACCAAACTGGGAAAAGGGTAGAGGGTCTTAGCTGGACCTCAAGAAGAGCTTGAGCCAGGGGCACAATCACTACAACCCCTTGCCTCTACTTCTTTCTTTGTGTTGGTTCACACTACTGGAAACATGGTTGCCCAGGGTTTGTTAGGCTCCCATCACACAGTCAAGGAACCACCACTCTTTTTTAGTCCCAATTTAGAAACAATGTCAAGAAAGGTTTCTGATTAGCCAAGCTTTGTATGTATGACAGTCCTGTGGGCACAAAGCTGGGGTTCCATGATTCAGATGGCTTAAAATGGTTGTTGTTGTTAGGTGCAATCAAGTTGGTTCCAACTCATAGCAACCCTATGTACAACAGAACAAAAACACTGACCAGTCCTGACCATCCTCACAGTCATTACCTGGTTTGAACCCACTTCTATGTCAATCCATCTCATTCAGGGTCTTGCCTTTTTTCACTGATGCTTTACTTTACCAAGCATGATGTTCTTCAGTGACTGGTAACATGTACAAAGTATGTGAGATGGAGTCTTGGCAATCTTGCTCCCAAGAAGAAATCTTGCTGTACTTCTTCCAAGACAGATTTGTTTGTATTTCTATCAGTACATGGTATATTTAATAGTCTTTGTCAAGGATATAATTCAAAGACACCAAGTCTTCTTCAATCTTCCATATTCATTGTTCAGCACATTGTTATTTGTTATGTGCCGTCAAGTCAGCCCTGACTCATAGCGACCCCTCCTTGGGTTTCCGAGGCAGTATCACTATGGAAGTAGGATTGCCCAACCTTCCTTCCTAGGAGTGGCTAGTGGGTTTGAACCGCCAGCCTTCTGGTTAGCAGTCAAGTGCCTTAGCCACTATGGTACCAGAGCTCCATATGAGGAGGTTGAAAACATCATGGCTTGGGTCAGGTGCACCTTAGTCTTCAAAGTGACATCTTTGCTTTTCTAATACTTTAAAGAGATCTTCTGCAGCAGATTTGCCCAATGTAATACATTGTTAGATTTCTGACTGCCGCTTCCATGGATGTTGATTGTGTATCCAAGTAAAATGAAATCCTTGACAACTTCAATATTTTCGCCACTTATCATGATGTTGTTTATTGGTTTAGTGGTGAGGATTTTTGTTTTCTTCATGTTGAGGTGTAATCCATATAATAGCAGGAGTAACTCTCCCAAAAGAAACCAAACCAAAATACCAATGGCTGTTGCGTTGATACATGGTGACCCCATGTATGTCAGATTATAACTGTGCTTCAGAGAGTTTTCAGTGGCTGATTTTTCATAAGTAAATATCCAGGCCTTTCTTTCAAGGCACCTCTGGGTGGATTCAAGTTTCTAGCCTTTCCGTTAGCAGTTGAATGTGTTAACCATTCCACTACCCAGGACTCTCCCACAATGAAATAGAGTTTACTCAAAAAAGAGTAAAGCTCAAAAAATAGTAAAACAGAAACAGTTTTATGGCTGCCATATTGTACATGTGCTTAGTGAGCAAGTTGGACTTAGTTGGTATGAACAGAAAGTTATACTACTCTTTCTTCCTCTCTCAAAACTCTTTTTCCTACAATTTGGATAAACCTTTAGCCCTATCATAGAGCTTTTAAGAAATTCTTAGACGGTCAACAGAGTGATTTAGCTTCATAGTCACAAAACTCCAGTCCAGTAGTAACAACAAAAGTTCAAACTTTTACCTAAGTAAAGTTCTTCAGTTCCCCATCTAGGACCTGCTGGAAGCCCGTATTGATGAGGGTAGTGGTTCTGATGTGCTTTCTCTCTCCTCACTCAACTTGCTCTTTCATTTGCTAGCTGATTCTCTAGATATCTCTAGAGTCTCAAGAGTTCAGAACATGGAAGAGGGAAGAGAAGTAAAAGACAGAGAAGGCGTTAGTTGACCGGAATAGGTACCATCTGGCTTAGCGGCCTTTGGCAGTGCAGTGCTCAGTTGCTGGCTCTGTCTTTCATGGGGGCTTTTGCTGATTCTTCAGAGATCCAGTGTATTCTTTTGTATCTCAACTCACAGCCAGAGTATATCTCTAGTCAGTCACTCACCACATAACTTCCTTCAATGGCTGCCTAGTAGATAATGAAATGAATTCCAGGTTTTCCACTACCCTGCCTCAACCTGGTTTTCCAAGCTTCTTTCCCATTATTGCTCTATACATCTAAGGTATTGATTAGTGTTGCCCAAACTATGTTTTGTAAAACTGATCTTTCAAAACAATTCCCCTAAAAGAGTCTCCTGGGAAAAAAATTTTGGAGCACTGTGTATGTCTGTACCTTTCAGAGATACACAATGCATCTCAGCATATTAAAGGATCTAAGAGGTATTGTAAAGAAAGCGATTTCATTTTTATTACTGAGGTATTTCCTAAACTGATTTGAATATAGAATATTTCTTACTGTGTAATTCTTTTGGCATCCCACTGAATACATGTCCTGTATACACACTTTGGGAAGCAAAGATAACTTTACTATTTTTGTTCTCCTTACACTCTCTAAGAACTTCTTCTTCCCACCATTGTCTACCTTAGACTTCATACCTTATTCTTCATTGCCTTCCCCTTCATTTTTTGCACCCGTATGTTAAAGCTCCAACTGAACATGATCCCTGCTAGCAAATTTCTTTGGAGAGGATTTCAGTAACATTTTCTGTCTCTCAGAGTCACTGGGTGGTGAAAACATTTAACACACTTGGCAGTGAACTGAAAGGTTGGAAATTCAAGTCCATCCAGAGTTACCTTGGAAGAGAGGCCTGGGGATCTACTTCCAAAAAAATCAGTCATTGAAAGCTCTATGCAGCACAATTCTCCTCTGATATATATAGGGTTGCCATTAGTCAGAATCCTCTTGATGGCAGTTGGTACTGGTTCTCTCTCACCAACCATGAGATGTAGATGTCCTTGACGTAAGATGGGCTAAAGCATTAAGTTGGAAAATCTAAGTACAAGACTAAGAAAATTAATCAGTGGAAGATGAAAAAGCAATAAAGACGTTTTCATTGTAGAAGGGATCTGGTTAGAGCTGGAATTTAGAAATGGTCAAATAATGGGACTACTCAGGGAAAGACTGTGGTTCTATGTTATTTACATTAGTCCAAGTTCAAATTAGGAGCTCTGGTAGCATAATGCCTAAGGCACTTGACTGCTAACCAGAAGGCTGGCAGTTCAAACCCACCAGCCACTCCTCGGAAGGAAGGTTGGACAATCT
>NW_006921802.1:1684570-1694019 GCF_000298275.1 Orycteropus afer afer
TCAGGAGCTCTGGTAGCATAGTGCCTAAGGCACTTGACTGCTCACCAGAAGGCTGGCAGTTCAAACCCACCAGCTACTCCTCGGAAGGAAGGTTGGGCATTTCTACTTCCGTAGTGATACTGCCTCGGAAACCCAAGGAGGGGTCGCTATGAGTCAGGGCTGACTCGATGGCAAATAACAACAACAACAACAACAAGGATGGGATGTATCTTGAGTCCAGCTTTGCTGGAGGGTGTGACTCAAGGCTTAGTTTCCTTGAGGATATATATGTGAATGTTGAGGCCAAGTTTGCACTCTCTCACTCCCGATCCTGCATTTGGTTCATCATTAACTCACTTCTGAACTTGATAGAGCAGCCAGTCATCTGACCTGCCAATTTGGGTTCATCAGCCCCTGCAACCATGTGAGTGGGGAGAATCCCCCAGACCTACATCTGACCTATGGATTGGGATTTGCCAGGATCCCAGCCTCAACCATTGTATGAGTCATTTCCTTGGCAGTTTGTGAGTTCTATGAGACATTACAGCAAAACACCAAACCAAAATCAAACTCACTGCCTTTGAGTTGGAATTGACTCATAGTGACCTCTCCCTGGGTTTCCGAGGCAGTATCACTACGGAAGTAAATTGCCCAACCTTTCTTCTGAGGAGTGGCTGGTGGGTTTGAACCGCCAGCCTTCTGGTTAGAAGTCAGAATGCCTTAGGCATTATGCCACTAGCACTCCATACAGCAAAATACGGAACTCTAAAACAGAAGGGAGAGTACTGATGGGAGGAGGAGGAGGAGGAGTTGATGTTAGAGAAGATGGAGTGGTACAGCAGTTTGGAAAAGCTGGACTTTGGGATGTCTTTAACCCCTATCTCATAGGGACCAGCCTTGTGCTGATTCTTCTAAAAGAAATTATTCAAGAGGTGACAATTGTGCAAGATCTTTTCCATGTAGCCGTAGTATAAGAAGGTTAAGGCACCACTTAAAACCTTAGTTTGCATTCTGATTTACATGTGATCTTGCTCTTCTGCTTCATTGCCATCCATTCCCTTATACTTCTGCAGTGCCTGACATGCAGTAAGCATTCACAGTATATTTGTTGATTGAATGATGAAAGAATTAAGATTAAGTGCATGAGTACACCCTGAATGACAACCACATAAAACTTCTCTCAGTTTCCCAAACATGCCTTGCCCTTTCAGATTTTCGTGTATGTAAATGTGGCTCTGTCTTCACTGCTGCTCTTTTTTAATTTCTTGGCTAAATTTTGCATCTTATTAAGAACTAGGTCAGGTATCAGCTTCCCCATAGCCTTTATAACCACTCCTCCTCTTAGGCTGAGTTAGCAGCCTTTACCCTATGCCAAGTGTTCTGGGACAGGAAGAGCTTAATCTCTTAAAGCAATGTGAGTGACTCTAAAGACTAAAGAGAGTGGAATCTGAAGACCCTCGGTTGCTGGAGCAAGAATTTGTATAAACCCTGGGTAAGCAAAGTGGGGCATGACCTTGGCCACGTACGTGACTTTGGAGGGCACTCTCAGGTCAAGATCTCTGCATTCACTTTGTTTCTTGGCTGATAATTACCTTTATTCAATGCAAAGGGGTTTACAAACTGTTCAGGTTATTGTGATGTGAAGCAATCTCTACTGAGAGAACACTGGGTCAAATAAAATTGTCTTTCCTCAGAGAAACCTTGTTACCTAAGTAGTGACAAAAATCAGAGGGTCCCTCTAGACTTACTTGATAACTGTTCCAACCTCCTGGCCAAGCAACTGATTGGCTCTGCACCCTTTTCTGATGTAACTACTCTCTGGTGGCTCTTGTGGCATTCTCTGCCCTTAAATTATGTGTATTCTCAATTCCTACCCCCCCAATCGAGAAAGAGTGGAGCAAGCTAGACTTGACTGTTGACACATTCCCATTCTGTTAGTGAGCAATGTGGTGATTCTGGACCCAGTGTTATTGTTGATAGCCTCTATGGAGTTGGCCTCTGACTTATGACAATTCCATGCACAGCAGGATCTCACTGTTGTGATCCATAGGGTTTCTACTGGCTGAATTTCACAAGTACATTGCCAACACTTTCTTGTCTGTCTTAGCCTGAAAGCTCCACTGAAACCTGCTCAGCCTGATAGCAACACACAAGTCTCCACTGACAGGTGGATGGTGCTGTGTGTGAGGTGCAGTGACCAGAAATCACACCCAGATGCCCCTCATATTCAAAAATACCCAAACTCACTGCCATCGAGTCAGATCTAATTCATAGTGACCCCTCTTTGGGTTTCTGAGGTGGTATCACTACTGAAGTAGATTTCCTAACCTTCCTTCCAAGGAGTGGCTGGTGGGTTTGAACCTCCAGGCTTCTGGTCAGCAGTCAAATGCCTTGGGCACTATGCCACCAGAGCTCCTAATCCCCCTCATGAAAAGTGGGAGTTCTACCATTGAATCACCACTGCTTCTTTCCTGGGCAAGTAGCAGAGTATAAAAAGGGGAAGAAGGTATTTAAAGTTGGATTCAGGACTTTTGAATGTATGACAGGGTGTGCCACTAGTCATACCACAAACTTTAAGAAGGGACTCACCAGTTTCAACCTATATTCACCATCTTCCTTCTATGCAGTTTATTTCTATTTCTATCCACCTTCAACCCCTTACCTCTCTTCTTCTCTTCTCCCTGAATTATGATGCAGTCCATGAAAGCATGCTTATTAGAAAAATAACAAACACTAAAACAAAACAAAACAAAAGCTCTCTTTGCGGGGTGGGAAGCTCTGGTGGCATAATGCCTAAGACACTTGACTGCTAATTAGACGGCTGGCAGTTCAAACCCACCAGCCACTACTTGGAAGGAAGGTTTGGGCAATCTACTTCTGTAGAGATATAGCCTCAGAACCCAAGGAGTCGCTATGAGCTGGAATTTACTCCATGGCAGTGATTTTGGTTTGATTTTATGTCTCTCCTCCTGCCATTGACTAAACTGGGTTTCCAAGGCTGTAACTCTTTACAGAAGTAGATTGCCTTATCTTCTTCTCATGGAGCAGCTGGTGTGTTTGAGCCACTGACCTTCTGGTTAGCAGCCAAATGCCTAACCCCCTATGCCACAAGATACGTATGTGTGTGTGTATACATATATTCTTGCCTTCAATCGATCCTTTTAGCAATGAAACTTACCCACCATGGGCAGTTTGTAAACACTAGTATATATTCTACTGGGGAGATGTGGTAGGAGAAAAGGGTCAGTGGACCCAGATGGAGATGGCTTATTCCCAGTCCAGGCATCCATACATCTTGACTAGGCTACATTTGTGGAACATTGTGCCTGTATATCCTATCAGAACAACAATGAAACACAAATAAATACCATATCTACTTAGGATGTCACTTAGTGAAATATCTCACATGTAATTGAAGATTTTAAAATATATATGTATATCATCTTTTTTTTATTTATGAGTCTTTTGAAGGCACAGTACTTTAACACACTATAAACATTTTGCATTGATGATCTATTTCTAAAAGATCAGCCATTGAAAATCTATGGAGCACAATTCTACTCTGATGCCATTGGGGTTGCCATGAGTCACAATTGATGAAATGAAGATGTTTGATATATATATATAATTTAGGAATTAACAAAGGATATTTAAATTTTTTCTTCAATTCTATCATTTCTAAGACTTTCTCTTTTATTTTTTTATTTATAAGTGTTTTATTGTGGTTTGGATGAAAGTTTAAAGAGCAAATTCATTTTCCAGTCAACAGTTCATACACATTTTGTCTCATGACATTGATTGCAATCCCCATAATGTAATAGCTCTCTTCCCACTTACACCCTGTGGTTACCTTTTCCCTGTGTCCTTGTTTCCTATGCATTCCTGCCCTCTGAGCTATCTCCCTTTGCAAATACTGCCCTTCTGATCTCCCATGGTAGATTCTTTCAAGGAGTGTACCTGTTGTTGTTGTTGTTAGGTGCTGTTGATTTGACTCAGCTCATAGCAACCCTGTGTCAAACAGAACGAAACACTGCCCTGTCATGCACCATCCTCAAATCCTTGCTATACTTGACCCCATCATTGCAGCTACTGTGTCAATACATCTTACAGAGGGACTTCCCCTTTTTCACTGACCCTCTACTTTACCAAGCATGATATCCTTTCCTGGAGAATGAGCTTTTCTGACTACATGACCAGAGTAGATAAGATGAAATATGACCATTCTCACTCCCAAGGAGCATTCTGGCTGTACTTCTTCCAGGACTGATTTGTTTGTTCTTCTGGGAGTCCATTGTATTTTCAGTATTCTTTGCCAACACCATAATTCAAAGGCATGGATTCTTCTTTGGTCTTTCTTATTCAATGTTCAGCTTTCATATTCATATGAAGCAATTGAATATACCACGTTAGGCACACCTTAGTCTTCAAAGTGACATCTTTGCTTCTTAACATTTTAAAGAGTTCTTTTGCAGCAGATTTGCTCAGTGCAATACAATGTCTGATTTCTTGACTGATGCTTCCATGGGTGTTGTTATTGATCCAAGGTAAATCCCTGAAAAGTTCAATTTTTTCCCCATTTATCATGATGTTTCTTATTTGTCCAGTTGTGAGGACTTTCGTTTTGTTTGTGTTGAGGTATAATCCACACTGAAGACATAGTCTTTGTTCCTCATCAGTAAATGCTTCAAGTCATCTTCATTTTCAGCAAGCAAGGTTGTGTCATCTGCATATCACAAGTTGTTAATGAGTCTTCCTCCAATCCTGATGCCACATTCTTCCTATAATCCAACTTCTCAGATTATTTGCTCAGCATACAGATTGAATAAATATGGTGAAAGTATACAACCCCAACACACACCCTTCCTGATTTTAAACCATTTAGTATACCCTTGTTTTGTTCAAACAGCAGCCTTTTTGTCTATGTACAGGTTCCTCATGAGCACAATTAAGTGTTCTGGAATTCCTATTCTTTGCAATTGTGGTAGTTAAGTTTGTGTGTCAACTTGGCTGGGCCTAGTTTTGAGTGGCTGGGCAGCTGGATGTAGTATTCCCCATGATGAGACTGGTAATCAGCTCCATGGTGCAATCTACTATGAGCAGCTGAGTAACTGCCTTATGGATTAGGCATATTGCCTGCTTTCAGTATATAAGGAGAAGCCTTGGGGAATGGTCTCTAGCTTATGGCACACTTGAACCCTGTATGTAGCCATGTCATTGTTCAGCAGCCTGCCATGCTCTGCCAGCCTTGGGACTTTCGATGGACTTGAATTAATGGCCTGTCATGTGGTTTGGTAACATCAAGACAGTGCCTTTTTACTTGTCAACCTTGGGCTGGTCAGTCTCAGCAGCAGCAGCTAGCTAGCTGAGTGAAGAAAAGCCTCTAGCTCCAATGGGCCGGGAGCAGGAGGCAGAGGTAGACCCCAAGGTTGAGGGGCTTTCACCCAGCCCCTAGAGCCTGGCACTTTTATCATGTTCTTAAAGCCTCCAAACTGTAAGAGAATAAACTCCTGTTTTTTCAAGCCATCCCACTTGTGGTATATTCTTGTCAGAGTGGTACTGTTGATGTTGTTGTTGTTATTTTGCCATTGAGTTGGACCCGACTCATAGCGACCCCTCCTTGGGTTTCCGAGGCAGTATCACTCCGGAAGTAGATTGCCCTATCTTCCTTCCGAGGAGTGGCTGGTGGGTTTGAACCGCCAGCCTTCTGGTTAGCAGTCAGATGCCTTAGGCACTATGCTACCACTAGGTAACCAAAAGAGCAATGTTATGATCCACACAATCAAATGCCTTTGTCAATATTTTGTCCGTAGAATCCTTCAATATTGCAATTTGAGGCAGTTCTTTTAGCTTGAGAAATGCCGAGTGTGTTCTTCCCTTTTGGTTTTCTAAGTCCAAATCTTTGCACATTCCATTATAATACTTTACTTTGTCTTCCCAAGCTGCTCTTTGAAATCTTCTGTTCAGCTCTTGTAGCTTGTCATTTCTTCCATTCACTACTCTACTTTCAAGAGCAAGTTTCAGAGTCTCTTCTGACATACATTTTGGTCTTTTCTTCCTTTCCTGTTTCCCTAATGACCATTTGCTTTCTTCATATATGATGTTCGTGATGTCACCCAACAAATCATCTGATTTCCAGTCACTGATGTTCAATGCATCAAATCTATTTTTCAGATAATCTCTACATTCAAGTGGGTTATAATCAAAATCATATTTTGGCTCTTGTAGACTTGTTTTAATTGTCTTCAGCTTCAACTCAAACTTGCAGATGAGCACTTTGTGTTCCATTCCACAATCATCTCTTGACCTTGTTTTGACTGATGACATTGAGCTTCTCCATCTCCTCTTTTCACAGATGAAGGTGATCTGATTCCTGTGTGTTCCATCTGGTGAGATCCACATGTATTAAAAAAAAAATTAAAAATTAAAAAAAAAAAAAAAAAAAAACAACTCGTAGTGACCCCTCCTTGGGTTTCTGAGGCAGTATCTCTATGGAAGTAGATTGCTCAATCTACCTTCTGAGGAGTGGCTGGTGGGTTTGAATCACCAGCATTCTGGTTAGCAGTCAAATGCTTTAGGCACTGCACCACCAGAGCTCCTATACATCCACATGTGTAGTCACCATTTATGTTATTGAAAAAAGGTATTTGCAATGAATAAGTCATTGGTTTTGCAAAATTCTATCATGTGATCTCTGGCATCATTTCTACTATCAAGGCTGTATTTTCCAACTATCCATGAGTCTTCTTTGTTTACAACTTTTGCATTCCAATCACCAGTAATCAACAATACATTTTGATTGCATGTTTGGTTAATTTCAGACTGGAGAAGTTGGTAAAAACCTTCAATTTCTTCATTTTTTACTTTAGTGGTTGGTGCCTAAATTTGAATGATAATAGTATTAACTGATCTTCCTTGTAGGCTTAGGGATATTATCCTATCACTGACAGCACTGTATTTCAGGATAGATCTTGTAACATTCTTTGTGATAATGAATGTCATGCCATTCCTCTTTAATTTGTCATTTCTGGCATAGTAGATCATAGGACTGTCTGATTCAAAACGGCCCATACCAGTCCATTTCAGCTCACTAATGCCTGGATGTAAATCTTTATGTGTTCCATTTAATTTTTGACAACTTCCAATTTTCCTAGATTCGTACTTCATGTATTCCACATTCTGATTATTAATGGATGTTTGCAGCTGTTTTTTTTTTTTCGAATTTTGAGTCATGCTCCATCACAAAATGAAGGTCTTGAGAGCTTCACTTCATCTACGTCATTAAGGTCAACCCTACTTTGAGGAGGCAGTTCTTCTCCAGTTGTATTTTGAGTGCCTTTGCACCTGAGGGGCTTCTCTTCTAGCACTGTATCAGAAAATGTTTCAGGGCTCTTCATAAATATTTCCAATAATTTATCCGACAGTGTTTTGCTGTTATTCATAAGGTTCTTACTGGCCAAAATTTTGAGGAGTGGATGACCCATTTCTTCTCAGTCTGTCTTAGTCTGGAAGCTCCACTGAAACCTGTCCACCATGGGTGACCTTGTGGTATTTGAAATACCAGTGGCATAATCTCCAGCCTCACACTAACAAGCAACCCACCACAGTATGACAAACTGAAAGATGTGTAGTGGAAGGAGTGCACCTATCTAGTTTAATTGTTCACCTTCTAGGCCTGTCTGTTGTTTGTCTGGAAGCCACAGGAGTGAGTTCCAAGTTAACTAGGAGCCATGACCTCAGGGTGTCACCAGTCTCTATCAGACCAATAAGCATGATCTTTTTTATGAATTTGAGTTTTGTTCCACATTTTCCTCCCACTTTATCTGGGATCTCCTATTTTGATCCTTTTCTTAATGGTTGAGAGTGGTGGCCAGATACCATCTAATTCTTTTGGTGTCATGGTCATGTAGGCTGAGATTTACATGGTCCACTAATCCCTGGGACTAACTGTTTCCTTGAGTCTTTGACCTTCCTCATTCTTCTTTTTTCCCCATGAGGAGAAGCCAATTGCTGCATCTTAGATGGCTACTCACCACCTTTAAAGACTCTAGTCATTAGAGTAGTTTTTGTGTAGCATGTTGTGCCAATTGAGTTTGATGTCCTTGTCATCATGGCCCAAAACTTACAGGCCCAGAAACTTGCTCTCTCAAGGTGTTTGGCTGTGGCTAAGAAGTTATCATAACTTTGCCCATGTTAGCTCCATTATGTATACGGACATTTTTATAGCATACACAAATACATATGTGGGAATAGCATAAGACTTTTTCTTCTTACTCATCCTCTTTTCTTTTGTCACCCTCACTAACTTTCTGGCTTTTTTTTAGCAACCAGGAAATATTTATTGTCAATTACCAGAGCAACACAAAAAATGGTCCCTAGAGAAGCAGAAAGAAAGAAGGTGTTTGATTAGCTCCCTGGGTGACCCAAAGTAATAACGATTTTCTTTCCTTTTTTTTTTTTTTGTCCTTATTTTCATCATAGTGACCTTTTCTTGTTTCACTTTAAAAGTCAGATCTTTAGACACTGTATCATTTATAATCTATATAGAATTTTAAACAACTAATATGTTATATGTAGGTACAAATAGAGGGACAACAAAAAAAAAGGAGAAGACCTTCAACGAGGTGGATTGATACAGTGGCTGCAACGATGGGCTCAAGCATAGCAAAGATTGGAAAGATGGCAGAGTACTAGGCAGTATTTCATTCTGTTGTGCGTAAGGTCGCGATGGGTCAGAAGGAACTCGATGGCACCTAACAACAACAACAATAAGTAGGTATAAAATTAGAATATTTTATATCCATCATGTATTGCAACAATTGTTTTTAGATCTATTTATCAGTTGTTCAGTTCTGAGCCTCCCGTATCCTTTTTGGGAGCATTTTGGTTAGCAAAATTTTTCTTAAGAAGACTTATAAAATTTTCTTCATTTTTTCCCCCCTGCAATTATCTTTTGTTATTCTTAGTTTCTGTGAAGTGGATTTTCTTTCTCTGAATGATAACAAAATCAGGAAGGGAGTGCGTCAGGGTTGGATCCTTTCCCCATACTTATACAAACTATCTACTGAGCAAATAATCCAAGAAGGTGGACTATATGAAGAAAAACGTGGCATCAGGATTGGAGGAAGAATCATTAACAACCTGAAATATGCAGATGATACAACTTTGCTTGCTGAAAGTGAGGATGACTTGAGGCACTTACTGATGAAGATTGAGGAACACAGTCTGCATTATGGATTACATCTCAATATAAAAAAGACAAAAATCCTCACAACTGGACCAATAAGCAGCATCATGATAAAATGGAGAAAAGATTGAGGTTGTCAAAGAATTCACGGAAGCAGCAGTCAGGACATTAAACGATGTGTAGCACTGGGTAGGTCAGCTGTGAAGGAACTCTTTCAAGTGCTGAGGAGCAAGGATGTCTCCTTGAGGACTAAGGTGCGCCTGACACAGGCCATGATATTTCCAAT
>NW_006921802.1:1694149-1716635 GCF_000298275.1 Orycteropus afer afer
GCAGCTGAGATGCTCCTTGGAAGCAAGGATGGCCAGACTTCGTCTCACCTAATTTGGTCATGTTGTCAGAGGGGACCACTCCCTGGAGAAGGATGTCTGCTTGGTAAGGTGGAAGGTTAATGAAAGAGGGGAAGTCCTTCAATGAGATGGATTGACACGGTGGCTGTGACAATGGGCTCAAGTATAGCAAGGATCATGGTGTGGGATCAGTTGGTGTTTCGTTCTGCTGTGCATGGGGTCTCTATGAGTTGGAAGTGACTTGACAGCACCTAACAACAGCAACAACAAATGATAACAACCATGTCATCAATGCTAAAGCTGATGTTTTGCTTTATTGTGAGTTTGAAGACAATCAACCACAGGATTGTTGTGTATCTCCCAACTTTTTTTAAGCACAGGCCTGGACATGTAATCCTGGAAAATGAGAGAGACACGCTGCTGAGACTCAATGCCAATGAGTCTCAATGCCCCACTGCATGCTGGGGGATTTCCTATGCTTCATCTAAGGAGCATGGGCTTCAGGCACAGAGTGAGACCTGGGCTTTCACTCTACTGGAATGAAGACAAAACCTTAGGAGGGTGAATTTGGAGCTAGGAGGGAAGGAAGAATTGGATAGACTATATATCATTGTTATTTATCTAAAGAAAAATGTCTTCTTTCTGTACTAAATGTCTTCTTTCTATAGCAAATTATAACTTTTCTATCCGGTGCTTGGTATTTTGTCATATAACAGCAAATTATATATAATTTTTATTTATTTTGTTTATTTAGATATTATTAAGATATTATTATTAAGATATTTCAAAAACAGAGAAATACACAGAAGAAAATTTAAATTACTCATAATTCCACCTTCCAGAGAAAAAATCACTGTTAGCATTTTGTTGTAGTTTCTTAATATCTCTTTTAAAATTCAAGTGTATTGATTTTCTTCATTACATGTACAACTTTTCATATTTTGACTACTTGAAATTGAGATGCGTCTTTTAATTGATGTTGGAATTAACCAGGGGAAGTCATGATTTGATTCTTCCTAGGAGCTCTGATAGCATAGTGCCTATGGCACTTGACTGCTAACCAGAAGGTTGGTGATTCAAACCCACCAGCCACTCCTTGGAAAGAAGATTTGGCAATCTACTTTCATAGTGATACTGTCTCAGAAACCCAAAGAGGGGTCACTATGAGTCAGGACCCACTCAACAGCACATAACAACAAGAAAAACAATGAAAAAGAGAAAGAGAGAGGAGATAGCCCTACCCTTTCTTCTTGCTTTGCAATAATTGTTTGAGGAAAAGAAGATGGTGCTGAGAGTTTCTTCTTGGGACCTCAAGGAAACAAGTCATAACACACTGACAATAATGAATGAACAATAAAAAGAGAATGGTCTTGGGTGTCTGATGGCATTGTGTATTCACTGCACCAACCTGGGAAACAGCTAATTGTGAGCTTCTTACTCTATAAGACACTTAAGATCTTGACTGGTTAAACTAGTGTTAGTGAAGGTTTTTCTACCTCATCTATCTGGCTCTCCATCCTTTTCACTACACTATATATGTTACAAGAACAGTAGAGAAACTCATAATCTATTAATAATTCTTGTGAACTAAAGCTACTTTTTCAAAAATTGTTCTTGTTGTTGTTGCTGTAGTTTTAATATTTTTCACTCATGCAAAAGGAACTTGAAGGAGGCATCCTCTTCTTTTTTTTAATGTATTTTATTGAAATATTATTTATGTACAGTGAAGTACACAAAACTAAAGTGACATAGATCAATGTATTTTTTTTTTCAGTGTTCTCTCCCCTCCCCTCCCGCCCCTAGCAACCAACAAAGAAAGTTTCCCTCCATATAGAAACCTTTCCTTGACTTTTTACAATAATAAACTAATACTGTTTTTGTCCTGTGATTGACTTATTTCACTCAGCATAATGTCCTCCAAGTTCATCCATATTATGTGGTGTTTTGCAGAATCTACGTTATTCTTTAGTGCTGCATAGCATTCCAGTATGTGTATGTACCATAGTCTGGTCATCCACTCTTCTGCTGATGGGCATGTAGGTTGTTTCCATCTTTTTGCTATTGTAAATAGTGCTGTGATGAACATGAGCATGCATGTATCTGTTACTATCCTTTCTCTCACCTCTCAAGGATATATATCTAGTAATGGGATTGCTGGGTCAAATGGTATCTCCCATTCCAACTTTCTAAGACAATTGGATTGTTAATTCCTTTAGTGTTGAGGTGTTGGAGTTTTTCCATCAATCTTAGAGATAAGTCCCTTGCCAGATATGTAATTATCAGCAAATATGAATTTGTTGCTATCATTTTGTCATGTGCTTTTTCATTGTGTCAATTTCTTTGTTCCATATAATTTTCTATGCTGAGCTCGTTTTGTTTATGAATCATGTTATCACTTCCTTAATTGCTATTGTTTTAGTATTTGCTGAATATTTAAGGAAGCATCCTCTTCTGACCTCCTCTAATTTCACAAGGAAGAGAGACAAGGATCAACACCAAAGATGATTCCTGTAAGGCCAAGCATGCCACCACCCTCCAAACCTTTTTACTAATTCTGACACCAACCGTTCTTCCCAACACACTCACTACTTTTCTGCTGGGTTCAATAGTTTGTTGCAATGGCCACACAAAACTCAGACAATACTCACGATTACGGGGTTCAGGAATGTTCAGGATACCATTCTTTGATAAGGCAAGCGTTACAGAGCTCTTTTAGCTTTGTCAGTGCACCTAGGTGCACCCTACTGTGCCAGCCAGCCTCCTGCCCAAAAGGCATTCAACTTTCTCACTTTGTGGACTGGGAAGCCTGCTGCTCGATCTCATGCCTCTTCGTTCTGCTGCCACTGTCTCTCTGCAGTCTCCCTGCCAAGAGGTCTGTAGCAGGGATCTCAGTTCTGAGAAGGCACTGCATTCTACTTCCAGTTCTTCTCTCTTGATAGTAGTGAGATCACCCCCCACACACACACACACACCTCAGCCTCTGGGAGGGCTCATTTTAAGCCTAACAGAATGATAAAACTAACCAATCCCCACATTAGGGTCCCATACACCTTATTTATATGGTTCCACTCCCATTAGGGTGCCATGTACATTTTACATTATCAACAAGCTATCCAATCCCCTTGGTAGACCACAAACACTTTGTATTTGCATAGTTCCACCCAGTCATCTAGTGGGAGCCACAAAAACTGTTTAGCTAGAAGAGCCATACTAGTTAATTCACTGCACCACCCCTCAGTATAACCCAGAGCTCTTATCAAAAAATCAAGAAAATTTGCTCAAGGTTCTATGGAGGTTTTGATTTGTTTTATTCTCTTTTATCATTAAAAACGTACAATATACACTTATTTGAAAATAAACAAATAGTACCAAATTGGAAGTAAGTGTAGCAATAATTTTCTTCCAGATCTTTTTCTCTGGATAGTCATCAATATAACTCAGTGTCACATATAATAAAAACTAATATCTACTTAGAGCTTACCATATACCACATTCTGATCTAATTACATAACATATGTTGATTAATACAATGGCCACAATGTACCATTATCTGAGGTAGGTACTATTAATGTCTCTGTATTATAGTTGAGAGAATGAAGGAACAGAGAGAGCCTTGGCATTGGTAAGTGGTAGTGACAGAATAGGACCCTAGACCACCTGGCTTTAGAGTCCACCATAGCATAATGTCTCCATGTGGTATTTAATAAATATTTGTTGAATCAATAAATGTCTTTCATTATTCAGAAGTTTTATATATTTTTATAATTAAATTTGGTAGTCTTTCTATAATTTCAGGCCTTGATGTAATGTGAAGTGAGGCCATTTAACTGCTTATACAGGTTAATTACACAGGTTATTTGTTTTAAGTTTCATGTTTCCACAACATAGTATTTCTTCATAGCAACATGGCCAGAACTTCCTAACACTTTCACAATAATGTAGCCAAGCAATTTATATCAGAAAAGCAATTAATCAAGTTATTTATTAACTAATAGAAGCAGGAGAAGTTAATCACATAAAAAATTGCTTTGCCATTGCTAATAAAATCTATCTAAAATAAACACTGCCACTTGAAACAATGATTTACTGTATTTACTTTTATTTTATTAACCTGCTTCAGCCAGACCATATGCCATATCATCTGAGGCGCATGTTGGGAGAATGACACACTCTAGGTAATTAACAAGGGAAGCTTGGTAGTATCTAATACCTTTCTGAAAGACTGTTGATAGACAAACAATGGCTATAAAAGACCTAGCATCTTGGTAAGAATTGCTTATCATGTTTGCAATTATAGGACATTTTCAAAGGACCTTCAAACAAAGGAATCAGTCATTCATTCATTGTCCCTTCTTTCTGAGGTTGGCTGGTGAGAATACTACATCCACTTCCAACAATGAAACTTTGTTTTCTCCTGTTCTTTTTGTGAGTCTTGTCATTCTACTTGTAGATTTGAGATATTCTACTTGTAGATTAGGAACTCTGGTAGCATAGTGCCTAAGGCACTTCACTGCTAACCAGAAGGCTGGAGGTTCAAACCCACCAGCCACTCCTTGGAAGGAAGATGGGGCAATCTACTGCTGTAGTGATACTGCCTTGGAAACCCAAGGAGGGGTCACTATGAGTCGGGTCTGACTTGGGTCCGACTTGACGGCACATAACAACAATTTGTAGATTTTATTATCCTACATTGTGGGAAGAAAATGACTCCTTCTTTATATCTCAGTGCTTCACATGATCCTAAAGCAGAAAAGACCCAGTGAATGTTTGTTGGCAGTAGTTGGATGCAGAAAAGGGACCATGACAGGATGTGAGTATCATAAACAGAAGGCCGGTTAGCTGTCTGTAAGAAACTCAAAGCAAGGTATTAAGGTGGAAATTTACTACAGCAATTTACCATGGCACCAAATCTACTTTGATAACTCACAGAAGACTAAAGTACACAGTCTTGAATGTTGATTTGTATTCAATATCAGACATATTCATCTCCTTTTCCTGCACCAAATCAGAAAACATACCCCCTGAGATGAAAACAGAAACTCTCCTCTGAACCTTAGTGGATAAATACTGTCACTATCTTATTTTTTAACCTTGCTCAAAACTGACCCCATATGAGTTGGGTCCGACTTGATGGCATATAACAACAACAACAACAACAATCTTTCCAGACATTCACACTCATACATTTTTCTTTTCAAATATATTTCTCCAGATGAAGTAAAATGAAATTTATTTTGCTTAATAATAAACTTGCCTTTCATACTTGCCTTTGGGCTTGTGTCCAGTCAGTTTGATTAAAGTTTAGGTTTCAGTTATACAGTCTCCTGGTTCACTGCAATAGGAGATTAAACATGTAGATTGCATTTGAATTTTACTAGTTTAGCTGTACAAGACAGCTTCTTTTCCAAGTTCTTGAATGAGGCGCCTCGCTGTTCCCATATATCATCGTTAGCAACACACTTTAAGCATGACACTGGAATAAGAGGAACCAGCATTGCGGCTTTAAGCCTACTAACCTGTCTATATCTTTTTACTCACCTCCTATCATATGGGAGAGCTGACCATCTCTCTGGCACTTTTGCCTTTGCCAGACAAGAAAAATTCTAGAACCTTTTGGAACCAGGTTAATACAACTGTGCCCAAATTCCTCTCCACTCAGCCAAAAGCTTGGCTAATTTGGTGAACCACTAAGAGTGATGGGGAAATTGGAGACTGTTCCTTTAAGGCATGAATCAGGGAGAGGAGCTTGTATCTATTCTGGGCACAGCCCTGAGCTGCAGTCTGGGGCCCAATTAGCAGTGAGCTAAGCAGGGTTTTTGTTTAGCTTAGCAACCGCCTGCGCGGTCCTGGGGGCCGGTCCCGGTAGCTCCTGAGAAAGCCGCAATCTCCACACTCAGCCCGCGGTGGCGCTGGCAGCCGCAGCACGTCGCCCCTCCCTAAGCTGCCGGACCCTTGTCTCTCGGGCACAGAAGGGCTTGTGGACGTCTCTCTCCCTCCCGCCGCCCGCAGCAGCCGCAGTTCGCAGGCAGACAGGTATCGGGGAAAGTCAGTCCTGAGTGGTGCGGGGCTGAGGCGCCGGGTGAGGTTCCTCCAGGTGGAGACAGAACCAGAGGCGCCTGGGGTCACCGGTGCTCCGGGTGCCCTACCACTCCCACCTCTGCCCAGGGCCGTCGTGTCCTTATCCCTGCAGGCGGCAGTGGATGGAGCCCAGCCGCCTGGTTTACCGTGGTTTTGAGATTCCGGCAGCAACAAGGACATTTCCAAGGCCGAAGCATGAAGGTCGCTGTGTTGGACCTTGGGTCTTTCTTTGCCAAAATCTTCAAGACCTCGACGGCGCCCCCGTCGGTTCCCTCGACGGTTGCTTCTTCCAGCCACTCCGGGGGCGCCGCCTCCGCAGGGCCGGTGGGCTCTGGCACCGACACCTCCCTGAGCACAGCCCCCACCCTCACCCTCTTCCCCGCCTTGGTGCCCGACTCCCCGTCTACCTCGCGGAAAGTCCCCGCCCTGCTGCCCTCCGCCCCCGCGCCGCTCCATCGCGTGCTCACCGCCTCCTACCCTAGGGTCTCGGCCGCCAGCCGCGCGGCAGAATCAGTAGGGTCTCCCCTCTCGCTTCCCAGTAGTCCGAAAGTGGCCAAAGTGCAGCCCTTGTCCCTGCCCCTCTCCCTGCCCCAGTCCTTTCCCCTGTTCCCCGCCAGCAGCGGTGGCAGCTACAGTGCTGCAGGCTCCCCCGCTCGCCTCGCGACCCTGGAGCGGGCGCCCCCGGGACCCGGCGGGGTCTGGGCGGAGCTGCCGTCCATCGAGGGCGCAGCGAGCAGCAGCAGCAGTTTAGCCGTGAGCCCACGGAACCTCCGCCAGTCTGGCTGCGGAGAGCGAGATCCCAGCTCTTGGATACCTCCAGGCACCGGCACCGGACCCAAAACCCTATTCTTCACCCTGCCGGACATCGGCGAGGAATGGGCCTCAGACAGCGACTCCGAGGATGAGGGAGAAGCGTGAGTAAGCGCGAGGTCCTGGGTTGTCGGTTTTTCTCTGGAACCTGCCACCCGTCCGCCTTTCACATCCACCTTGCCACTAGAAAATCGCTATTTGCAATAATTTTCACTAAATACTCTGGGCAACCTCCTTGAGTTTTTCAGGGTCCTTATTCCTTAGCTTTCTGATCTTTTCAAACATAAACTGTGTCATGCCTTTGCTCTCAGGTTTAATCCTGTGTTGTACCAGCAGAAAGGGAGGGAAGAAGCAGTGCTTTAAGGAAAGGAGGACAGAAGTATGTCTCTTCTAGCTGAAGCATTGTCACTTAGATCATTTGTTAGTCTGATCTTCTCAAGGACTTTTAAATGAGCCCTAGAGCCCCTTTCTCTGCTGCAGAGTATAGCAGGTGTACAGGGTAACCGAATACACTCGTTGGCTACTTGGATTGTAGAAAACAGTGTACCTCCCTACTTGCAAAGACCAGTCTCAATTGTCATCCCATTGGGATGAATTTCCTTTGTGCAACAGCTAGTTCATTTACGTATGTATAACATCATCTGACACAAATGGGATTGGTAATGCTTAGGACACCAATTCAGAATGACTCCACAGTAGTGGAGTTCTTTTTCTTTTTTTTACAGGACACATGTGATCTATACCCTAGGGTTCATAAGCTCTTGTTAGAGTGCCCTGGGATATTGCAGAAAGGTTGACTGACTTCACTGAAATGGTTTCACTGATAATTGAAGAATATTTCGTCAACACACACACACACACACACACTACATTTTCTCCTAGAAGAGGGATGAAAGCATTATTGTTGTAAAATATTTATTTTAGGACTGAGGTGAACTTTATTTTTTAATGAGCAAAGCACACATACTTAAGTGCAGAGGAAACATTTCATCGTTCTGAATGGACAAGGAAAAAAAAAGTAAAATGGTCAAAGGCAGACCAGAGGGGCTCATTCACAGATGAAGTTTCTGCCTTGTTACCTACCTAGTGAGGAAAGAATAGCCAGCCGTAACAGCCTAGGTATTTTCAATAGCCTCACATGCATGTGAAAACTGGAGAATGAATAAGGAAGACCGAAGAAGAATTGGAGCCTTTGAATTACAATATTGGTGAAGAATATTGAATATACCATGGGCTGCCAGAAGGAAGAACCAATCTGTCTTGGGAGAAGCACAGCCAGAACGCTCCTTACGAGGGAGGATGGTGAGACATTGTCTCATGTGCTTTGGTCATGTTGTCAGAAGGGACCAGTTCCTAGAGAAGGAGATCATACCTGGTAAAGTAGAGGGTCAGTGAAAAAGAGAAAGACCCTCTACAAGATGGATCGGCACAGTGGCTGCAACAATGATCAAGCGTAAAAGGGATTGTGAAAATGGCTTAGGATTGGGCAGTGTTTCATGTTGTTGTACATAGGGTCGCTATGAGTCAGAACTGACTCCATGGCCCTAACAACAACAGCATATAACATAGACAACACCCTCCCCCCAAAAAAACAACTCTTTTTAGTGAAGTTTTGCATTAAAAAAAAATTGTTGTAGAGTCGATTCCACTCTTAAAGACCCTTTACTACAGATTAGAATTGCCTCACAGGGTTTCCAAAGTTGTGAACTTTACGGACGCAGACTGTCACATGTTTATTCCACAGAGGGGCTGGTGATTCAAGCCACCAATCTTTTGATTAGCAGCCGAGTGCTTAACCACTGCACCAACAAGGCTAATTCATTCACAATTTAAATAATTACTTTTTTGCAAAACTGCTTGACACTCATTTCAATGCTGAAATAGGTTAAAAAAAAAAAAAAAGAGAAAACTCATTGCCGTTGAGTCAGACTCATAGTGACCCCTCTTTGGGTTTCCAAGGCAGTATCACTACGGAAGTAGATTGCCCAACCCTCCTTCCAAGGAGTGGCTGGTGGATTTGAACTGCCAGCCTTCTGGTTAGCAGTCAAATACCTTAGGCACTATGCCACCAGAGCTCCCAGTTAAGTAATATTAAGTTATCTCTTTAATTTAAAACATTGTAAGGAAAATCAATTGCATTTGGATACGTAGCTGGAATATCTATGTCTAAGGAATTAGACCTTTGTTATTGGCTACTGGTCCTTAACATTTATACAATTAATGTTTTATGAGAAAATAGATCTACACACTGACCTTAAACTCCAGTCTTAGTGCTTTTTACAAACAGGCACTGAAATGTGCAGCATGGTCAGTGAAAGAACTGGTGTTGGTTTCAATTCTCGACCATCTCAGCTCAAGATCATACAAAAAAATTTCTGTTGTTGTTGTTAAGCACCATTGAGTGGGCTCCAACTCATAATGACCCTGCGTACAGCAGAATAAAATACTGCCTGGTCCTGCACCAGCCTCACAATTCTGGCTATACTTGAACCTGTCATTGTAGCGACTGTGTCAATCCATCTTGTTGAGGGTCTTCTCATTTTTAGCTGACCCTCCACCCTCAATTTTACCAAGCATGACATCCTTCTCCAGGGAATGGTCCCTTCTTATAACATGACCAATCACTATATTTAGCATTATTTACATAAGAGACTATTCTGAATTTAAAAAACATGTTCATTTTTACTGAGAATGAAGGTATTGAATTTCAGATAATTCATGAGAAATATCAAGAATTTCTGATTCTGTTTTTTCCTACTGCCTGTAGCAGTAGATAAAAGCATGGTCAGAGGCAGGGCAGCAGACAAGCCCTCCAAGCAGAGTATTTTTTCTTTTTAGATACACAAATACTCATTCCCTTCCTCTCCTCATACCCCATCCATTTTTTTTTTTTCAATAACTAACATTTATAAAGGGACAAGGAAGAAGGAGGAAAAAACTAAGGTGATTTTCCCCCAGCACTATAGATTGTTTGCACCTAGAATTATGTTTTTCCTTCCAGAATTTGTGCAGTGGTGATTTGCAACACTGAACAGACATCATAAGACATGGATTTAAATTATATCCTTAGCATCTCATCTGTTAGAAGATGGCTGCTGCAGTTGTTGGTATGTGCTATTGAGTCGGATCCAACTCATAATGAGCCCTCCTTGGGTTGCCGAGGCAGTATCACTACAGAAGTAGATTGCCCAACCTTCCTTCCGAGGAGTGGCTGGTGGGTTTGAACCTCCAGCCTTCTGGTTAGCAGTCAAGTGCCTTAGGCACTACGCTACCAGAGCTCCCGCTGCAATTAGTCTAAAAAACGCCAAACAACCTGTTGCTGTAGCATCTATTCTGACTCATAGCAACCCTATAGGATGAAATAAAAGTGCCCCAAAGGGTTTCCAAGGTTGTCATCTTCATAAAAGCAGACTGTCACATCTTTCTCCCAAGGAGCAGCTTTGGTTCAAACTACTGACCTTTTATTTAGCAGGCAAGTATCTAACCACTGTGCTACTAGAGCTGCTTGCAGTTAGCTTACTTTGTTAATATTAATATTAAAACTGTGTATTTAATTTTCAAAAGTGCTACAATGAAGAAAGGGAAAGATGGTGAATGTAGAAATAGTAGGAAAAAAAGCAAGTAGCTAAACAGAATACGAGTAAGTGCACAACAAATTTAAACAACTCTTAGACAAATGCTAATCTAATTTTAATATCATTGGAATAAGCTGTAAAGGAAAATTCTAAGTCATAGCTTTTATTTCTTTAAAGAAAACCCATAAACTTTAGATTTGACCTGATTCTGTACTTGGCCTTTATTAAAACTAAAAATCATGAAATTAATTTGAGTAGGTAATTTGCAAATTTTATTTAAATTTAGAGGCTCTTTTTGTGTGTTCCCTCCCCCCCCCCGAGATGCTATATAAACTGGAAGAAAAAAAAAAAATACACCTAGACCAAACTCAAACTCATGGACATTGAGTCAATTCTGACTCATAGAGATCCATCCTTGGGTTTCCAGGCAGTATCACTGCGGAAGTAGATTGCCTAGTCTTCCTTCGGAGGAGTGGCTGGTGGGTTTGAACCGCCAGCCTTCTGGTTAGCAGTCAAATGCCTGAGGCACTATGCCACCAGAGCTCCCAAGAAGCTGGATAACAGCATGGATTTTGACTTCTAACCCCTGGCTTAGATAAAGGAATCACCCTTGGAAGAGGGACATGCCCTTTTCATTCCGTGGGACGTAATTGCTGCCACACCTGAACCAGAGGCAGAGCATATATGATACGAGCCTTTTCATCTTTTTCACTTTCACTACCCTATGAATTTCATTTACATATTGTGTCTTATTTATATTATTTTTCATGCATCCTCATTTCTTTTCAGTACCTCCTTTTGCATTCCTGGTTTGTATTACACAATTATCTCCTTATATAAAGTCTCATGCTGTTTCTTCTGCAACTATAAGAGTTCCTAGCAATAGATGATAGAGAGCTAATTGCTATATATGCTTATTGGTAGGTTATAAACTTCATGTGGTGAGGAAGTATTTAGAATATATCTTTTGTAAGTTATAGCTATTAATAGATACTAATTCCTCTTTTGAATGATTAAGTTCCGTTGTTAAAATCATCTTAGTGTACAAATACTGTGGTAGCTACCTGCAGAGCTTGCATATTGCCTAGCAATAAAATGAACCAGAGGGATTCATCCAGTGACATCACTAGGGCTGGTGTTACCCAATGCTATTACCCATGGTGTCTCACCTCCATGGACCTTCTCCTGTACCAGACCATACAGAATCCTTAGTAATGTTTACTATCAATTATAATCATTGAATAATATGTGATAAATGTACTTGTAAATTGCATAAGTAGTATTTCTTAGATTATATGACTACTAACAACAATATTGCTTTGTAAAATCTTTCTTCATTGAATCACATTATTATTTACAACATCATTAATGACTGAGGAAATCTCTTGATTTTCCTCCTCCTTTTCCTTTAATTACTATTGCGTTTTCAAAAATGTTATTACTGAAATAGGTTCACAGATACTAATTACCACAACATTATAGTAAACACCAGAAGATGTGGCAAAATCAGCAACTCTGAAAACACCTGCAGCACAAAAACAAGAGTGCAGGCTGTAGCATGTGCGGAGGAAACTGGGTGATTTGAGGTATTATTGTAATTGGGTAATAATGACAGCTCTGATTGGAGCACATTAGAAGGTTCAATAAATGTAAGCTAGACTCAGGGGAAATATTTTGTTGTTATAACTAATTATAGGAATCAGGGATATTTTTATTAAAATAATAAATTTCTGCTAAAACATTGCACAAAAACTTTCTAGACAGTCATTTTGGTATCACCTTATCTGACAGTGTCATCCGGTGCAGTCTGAAACCCCCACACCCATTTAGTGACACCAGTGGGCTCATCTCTCAGTTCATCTGACACTGAGTCACCCTAAAACAGTGGTTAAGCCCAGGGGCCTTGGAATTAGACTAGTTGGATTCTAATCTCAAGCCATTTGCCAACTGTATAATTTGGGGTGAAGTATTTAATTTTTCACAGCTTGGGCATTCCTTCTTGATAAAATGGAGATGATAATACTTTCTTCATGAGATGTTTCTAAAACTGCTGGATTAATATATGAAGAACCTAACACTTGGAAAATTCCAAATGCTGTGCTTATTAATTGCTTATTGGAACAGAAATAAACATTAAGAGTATGTTTCACTTTGTGAAGAGTGAGAAAAAAATGAATCATTTATATTTGTAATGGTATGTTTTATTTCAGTTATTTAAAAGGGCAAATGATAGAACTCTCTAATTTTTCATCATTCTTTTCCTTGCATTATTTTAGAAGATAATGATTAGCTCAGTGAGCATCATCAATGAGTGATGTATAACAACTAGAAGAAAATATATTAGCCACGTAAGGACATATCTTTTAATTTTTAGAGGCAATGCGGAAGAATCACAAACCATACATAATGGACCCTTTTGTATAGTTTTTGCTCTTTCCTAGCCTGTAATTCTGTGATTTATATTCACAGTTTATAGCCTTTACTTCACTATGAACTCTTTGTTTTTCTTTTTCCTCTGATATTTAAGGAGACATGTCACAAAAGACATTTAATAAGTATTTATTGAGCAAACATTTGAACTACTGAATGAATGAAACTATTCTCCATGTAATCCACTTTTCTGGCTCCCACTCCTCATAAAAATCTAGAGGTAATTCCATGTTTCTTCTTTGAGAATAATTGTTGTCTAGGAGCTTTTTGCTTTGCTGTCTTGGAGTTTTCCCAAAGTTAGTAATGCTTCTGCTGGGACTTTGCATTTCCACAGGGATGGATGGTGAGCTCAGTATGTAGTTGTCATAGGACTATTACTTCCATTACAGTCACATGACTATTGCTTCCATTAAAAACAGCAATGAATTTGAATTGGTTGTTCATATCTAGCATTTGCTTAAACCCCTAAAAACAATTTTGTTCTTACAGTTTTATTCAATAGTTTTTTTAGCTTTAAATTATCCTCTTAATTTGTTATTTAAAAATCTCAAAAAGTATAACTGGATTAGTGGTCAAAAGTTCTTTTCCTATGTAAATGTAAATAAAATTAAAATATATAATCCATCATTCCAAAGGAGAGGATTTCTGATACTTAACTGCTTTTCTCCGAGTTAAAATTGTTAGCCAGTAATTGCATCCCATCACATCTCTCACACTTCATTCACAGTCCTCAGTGGCACTTTCTTTCATAAGAAACTTTATCCAACAAGGATAAATTCTGAACAAAGATGAACTTGTAACAGGAAATTCATAAACATGACATGCTGTCTTCTATTTCTGCCAGTCTATAATCTATCTTTAGGAAGGGTCCCTTGATTAAGTTTACTCAAACTAAATTACTCAAAACTCACTCACTGCTATTGAGTCCATTTGACTCATTGCGGCTTCTCCTTGGGTTTCCAAGGCAGTATTTCTACGGAAGTAGACTGCCCAATCTTCCTTCCGAGGAGTGGCTGGTGGATTTGAACCACCAGCCTTCTGGTTAGCAGTCAAATGCCTTAGGCACTATGCCACCAGAGCTCCCAACTAAATTACTAGATGATCATAATTTTTTAAGCCCTTCTGTATACCATGGGAGCTCTGGTGGTGTAGTGCCTAAGGCATTTGACTGCTAACCAGAAGGCTGGTGGTTCAAACCCAAAAGCCACTCCTCTGAAGAAAGGTTGGGCAATCTACTTCCATAGGGATACCACCTCAGAAACCCAAGAGGGGTCACTATGAGTCAGATGTGACTCAATGGCAGTGAGTTTGCTTTGGTTTTGGTTTATATACCATGGATAAGATCAGTGGTCTCATGCCCTGTGAGGGGATGTTCCTGTATTTTTTATTTAATTTCTATGTCAAGCTCATATTCTGTAAAGGTGGTAGAAAAGAAGACTCAGTTACCTGTGTATTATGCCATTTTTATTTTGGACTTGAGTCTTATTCTGATGGGCCTATGTAGGGCCAGGACATTCCATGGTGGGGAAGGAGCCCACTTGTTCTTTCATTGTTTCTGCCTCTACTGGCATAGCTGAAACTTTCATGGCCTCACCTTGCCCTTAGTGTCCTGTACCTGTCCACTAGGGTCCTTCAAGCTAGGGGTCTCCTCCTTTCTTCTGTGGGACTCATGGGAGCCCCTGAAATCAGCCTGCTGCTCCCTTACCAGCATGGAATTTCCATGAGGACACCAAAGTCTGTCTACCTTTACACACCATGTAGCCTTTCTCTTCCCCAGGATCCTACTACCTTATCCAAGCTCTATGGAAGGACCCCGAGGCACACGTCCCTCCTGATCCTTATCCACAACTTATTTTAGGTCAACCCACACCTAGTACCTCACTCAGCTCACTGAAGGAGTGGATTTTGTGCCTGTGAATCAGTTTCCTAGAGGAGGGTCTCTAGGAACTCCCTGGCTCTGGACACTTGATTCAGACCCCACTAGTCCACAGGACACCTTTGTAGGAATTAGAAAAGAAGTTCCATACTCTAAGATGTCCATTACTGGGCCTTGGTGCATATCAGGAGTAGGGCTGGCTAGATATCAGCCCCCAATCGACCTCTTGGCAGGGTGCCTGGTATAGGACACAGAGACCTTGATGGAATATTTTCTTTTGCAGTAGGATCTCAAGGCACCGCTAGCCCCTCCCTGCCCAATTCCATGACCTCAGTTCAACCTGCAGAGCTGAGATTCATTTTCTTGGAGACATTGAAATGTCTGCACTCACAAAATCTCCCCAGTCCAGGAAATTTGCTCTCTTCTGAGGGTTGAGAGGCACCTCGTGATGCATCCACCCCTTCCTAACTCCTTGGTCTATACCAAAAAATAATACAGACCCTGTAGGCTTAGATTTTTTAAAAACATAAAAACAAGGGGAAAAAAATAAACCAAAAAACCTGCTTTCTCTGTTTTCAAAGCAATAAGCAAAAAAGCTTTACTTTACTAAATGTGAGAAGTGGCAAAGGAAAATTAAAACACTAGGACAAATATAACAGTTAACATTTAAAAATACCCTAACACATATCCTTCATATGCAGAAAACACTCTTTTTCTTCTCCATGAGTATGGGGCAGATATTTGTTTATTCAAAAATAGCCAAATCACATTTTGGATATACATAATTTTACAACCAATAGGCAATAGTTTCAAAAGTTACCAAGACACTTTGTGGTCCTTGGAATAGGTATTATACAGATGTATTCAATAGGACATGATTAATTAAATACTTTGATACAAAATATAAAAAATTGCCTCATTTTTCTTGAGATACAGAAATAGTCAATCAAGACAACACCTTCGAGATAGCACAAAACTAAATAAAGTCTTTGTAATGAATAAACATCCAGATTATGTCCCCTCTTGAATGCACTTGGAAAAGAAACTAATGTTCATTGGCTATGACAAGGAAAACATCCAGGCTAAGAATTCCAAACCGTTTAATGAAGAGATAATTAAGGCTAAGTCGAATGAAATACAATATTTTCCTCAAATGCTTGTATCTATCTATATATTTCTTTTTCTTCACAGAATCATTGCCTTCTTAAATTTCTAAGCATGGCTTTTTAAATTATTTCCAAATAATGTGGAAGAACTTTAGAATGCCAATAATGAGGACTTCAGAATGCCAATAATAATTCCTACCTTGGAATCTCACAATCTACATCATATTATTTTCACTATTTATTACATGTCAGTGATGATAATTATATACCAGAGACTATCACTAGGTTCATAGAGGGTTAAAATGGGTATTAATTTTAAAAGCAACACTTAATTCATATTTGTAATATTTCATAGTGATATTTTAAAAATCACCCATGTGTAAGCAAGACTCTTCAAAGTCCAGTTAGAAAAAGGGTCTACACTGAATGAAATGAACCTTCACTGAGGACTAGTCTTGTTGCTAAGTTAATGCTTAAAACATAAATCCCAGAGAGCTTAAATTTTACTATGTAAAATACATGTTAAATAAATAGGTGACATAGTATCAAGGTCAAGCTCAGTCAGATCTTTGTTTACTTCCTAGTTTAAACATTTTTGTGAACATGTTTCACTTTGCTCAAATATGTATTATTCTACAAAACCCAACTTTGGGAGCACTTAACATAATAGCTGGTATTTATTCTATGCTTACTATGTGCCAAATGCTGTTTCAGTGTTTCATAGACATTGCTATGAAAGCCCAAACAACCAAAGAAGATAGGAATTATATTTGCATTTTACAACTTTGGAAACAGACTCAGAAATGAATGTAGAATTGGTCTAAATCCACATAGCAGGTATGTGGCAAATATAAGCTTTTTTTTTTTTTTCCAAATTGTTTAAGATGATAGTGAAGATTAAAATATACTTTTTAAGATAATTAAAAATACAACAACAACAAAAAAACCCCACTGCCATCCAGTTGAGTCCAACTCATACTTACCCAATTGGGTTTCCAAGGCTGTAAATCTTTATGGAAGAAGATTGCCTTATCTTCCTCCTGTGGAGCAGCTGCTGGGTTTGAACCGCCAACCTCAGGTTAGCAGCCAAATGCCTTACCCACTACACCACTGTTGTTGTGTTGTTATGTGCCATCGAGTCGGCCTGGACTCACAGCGAGCCCTCTTTGGATTTCCGAGGCAGTGTCACTACAGAAGTAGGATTGCCCAACCTTACTTCCAAGGAGTGGCTAGTGAGTTTGAACCGCCGGCCTTTTGGTTAGCAGTCAAGTGCCTTAGGCACTATGCTACTAGAGCTCCTACTACACCACTAGAGCTCCTTAAAAAGACAAGAAAGGGAGAAAATACCAAAATGGATGTTATAAGAGACTCTGAAACTTTCTCTTGAGTGGAGAGTAGCTAAAGTGAATGGGAGAAATGATGAGCTAAGTGGAAAGTTTTAAATGGCAGCTTGAGAAGACAAAGTAAAGTATTATAATGAAATGTGTAAAGACCTGGAGTTATAAAATCAAAAGGGCGGAACATGTTTAGTATTTCTCAAGCTAAAAAAATGAAGAAAAATTCAAACCTCGAATTGCAGTATTGAAGGATTCTATGGGCAAAATATTGTCCAATGCAGGAAGCATCAAACGAGATGAAAGGAATACATGGAGTCTCAGTGTACCAAAAAGAATTGGTCAACATTCAACCATTTTGGGAGGTAGCTCTGGTAGCATAGTGGCTAAGACACTTGCCTGCTAACCAGACGGCTGGCGGTTCAAACCCACCAGCCACTCCTCGGAAGGAAGGTTGGGCAATCCTACTTCCGTAGTGATACTGCCTCGGAAACCCAAGGAGGGGTCGCTATGAGTCGGGGTCGACTCGATGGCACATAACAACAACAACAACAACATATGATCAAGAACCATAGATCATATTGATAGAAGCAGTCTAAGCTGTGCTGAAGGAATTGGTGAAAAACCAGGCTCCAATAATTGACAGAATACCCATTGAGATTTTTCAACAAATGGATGAAGCACTGGAGACACTCACTCATTTATGCCAAGAAATTTGGAAGACATATTTGGCCAAGGAACAAGAAGAAATCCATATTTGCACCCATTCCAAACTGATCCAACAGAATGCAGAAATTATTGAATGATATTATTAATATCACAGGCAAATAAAATTTTGCTTAAAATAATTCAAAAATGGTTGCAGCAGTATATTGACAGGGAACTGCCAGAAATTCTGGCTGGATTCAGAAGAGGATGTGAAATGAGAAATAGATATCATTGCTGATGGCAGATGGATCTTAACTGAAAGCAAAAAATACTAGAATGATGTTTACCTGTGTTTTAGGGACTATGTAAAGACGTTCAGCTGTGTGTGGATCATAACAAATTATGGCACAAGAAAAGGCAGTGTTTCATTCTATTGTACACAGGGTTGCTATGAGTGGGAACCAACTCTACAGCACCTAACAACAAGAACAAGGTCACTAGTGGCATTTTTTTTTCCTGGAACAAACTGATCTTAAGCAATTACACTCCTTGTTGTAAAAATACATTTGAAAAATAAACTTCATGCTATTAAGTAATCTAAAAGTATCTTCCTCAGAATAATACTCTTATTAACACTGATATAGACCATATTTAACTTTGTTCATTTTGAGGTACAGATAGCAAATGACTACTGCAAAATCATGATTTTGTAAAAGTAGCATTTGTTTTATCAACTCTCTTCTAGTATTGTTATATAATTATGTTACTTGTAAATTATTTTGTGTATGTTTAATAGCAAAGTGAATATTTTATTTATATTAGTAAGGTGGGTAATGAACTAGCACTGTCTTAATAGGAATAAAAAGGAGAAGCAGCAATTAGATATGGCCCTTGCTGGAGGAAAGGCTATACCTGCACATTAGCATTTTTTTCATTAGAGGTTTCCACTTAAGGGTTTAGAAGAGACCTTATAATTAAATATTGACAACTATAATCTTGCCAGGCACTAAGATTCATGTTTATCTAAAGAGTTTATTTCTTTCACATAACATAGAACATTTTGAACCTTTCTTGCCTAGCAATATCTACCATACATGATATAATCTTGAGGATTTTTAAAAATCAGTGGTTTTAATTTTAATGTTTTGTTAAAGTGATATTTTTTAAATTAATCGTTAACCTCAATTTAAATTGAAAAATATGGTGGGACTCTATTTATGAAGCAAAAGGAAGACTTCTGACAGTTGCTGAATTCTATGCTTGCAAAGATGGTCACAAAGGGACCATTTTAACAGACTGCCTCATCCACAAACCACTCAGTTTTAGAACTCAGTTTTAGAGTTTTAGAACTCAGCCTCCTGCAGCATCTTACACCCAGCAGTCATCTGGAAGCTTGGTATCCCTTCCTGCCCTTGTTCTGTGTACCAGCTCCTTTGAAGTTTTTTCAATGATCCTTTAGGCTTTGTCCTGATTTTGTAGTGAACTTTAACCTTGGACTTGATGAGTCAATCTGGCTCTTGATTTAACCCTCCAAGCCCTGAAAAGCTGGGTTAAAAACTTTAGCCCCTACTCCTCATAAATTTTCCTCCTGGATACTTTGTTAACTGTGTTGACCAACATGGAAGCTGCCCCCATGACTTTACCAAGACATTCACCTCCTGCCTGGTACCACCCTTAGGACTGCCCAGAGAATGAGTACCAATGCTGGTTTTCCTTTCATTGAATGCCCATTTATGCCAATTGTATCTTCATATTAAGTGATAAATTTTCTGATAAAATATCCGTAGATGGAAAGAAGATGTCATAATAGAGTCAAACAAACAAAACAAGAAATATTTTGGTAGGAAATAATAAGACCAGTTCTGAATATAGACTATTCTACAAGACAATTGTCCTCATCTGTTTTAAGTAGTCAGTGTCATTAGGGGCTCAGGATCATCGCAAAACAAAGCATCAAAAGCTTCTCTTTGTTTCAAATCTGCCTGTCCTATCCAGGATGGCTTTGGAAATAAATGCATCTTATACTTAGTAGCAGCTCTGGTAGCGTAGTGCTTAAGGCATTTGACTGATAACCAGAAAGCTGGCAGTTCAAACCCACCAGCCATTCCTCTTCCTCAAGGAAGGTTGGACAATCTACTTTCCTAGTGATACTGCCTCGGAAACACGAGGAGGGGTCGCTATGAGTCGGATCCAACTCCACGGCAGTGGTTGTGCTGTGTTTTTTGAATTATACTTAATAGCAGGGCTGTGCTATCGTAGGTGGGCTCTCCAGAAAAAAACAAAAGCCATCACTTGAGATATTTGCAGATTTGCAGGATGTGAATACTCACACTGTAGCCACTGAGTGTGGAGTGGGAAAGAAATCCTGTAATTGGCTCCTGCATGCTGGTACAGTTAACCCAGCAAGCTCTGGGCCTTGTGGGAGGGAGAGAATCTCTGAGCATCACAGGGACTGCTACTTTTATTTAACCCTCAAAGCCCTGAATACCTGGCTTAACAACCTCAAATCCCAACTCCCCATGATTTCTCCTTCTGGATTCTCTGGTAACTTGTTGGCCAACCTGGAACCAGCCCTCCATGGCCTTACCAAGACACTGACCTCCTAGCCGGCACCAAGATCTGCCCAGGGAACTGAGGACCCATCGTGCTTTACCTTTTTATTCCTTTCATTAAATGCCTACTCAATCCAATTATGTCCTCATATTAAGTGACAACTCTACCTAACAAAATCTAATTGCACTGGCTCACAGGAGTTGATCATGTGCATAACTTTCCATTCCACACTCAGTGACATCATGTTGGTAGTTTTAGTCTACCATGGCCAGAGTATTTACACCCTGCAAATCTGAAAACTCTTCAAGTCAAGGCTCTTGGTTTTTTTTTTTTTTTAGAACCCAGCATACCACTGACAATGAGTATAAGATGTATGTTTACTTCCAAAGTCATTTAAAATAGGACAGGTAGACTTGAAACAAAGGGATGTTTTTGACAAAAGCGTGCTGAAATTGTCTACTTTATATAAACAATCAAAACAGTAGCTAAAGCTCTACCCCTTAGAAATCAACCAGCTGGAATGTGAGTACTAGGTCTCTTTCTGCCTCACAACCTTTTTGTTTTCTCCAACACACATTAAAGGTTGACATTTACCTGCAAGATACATTTCCATACATAATTACTGAATACAATACCAAAAACAAGCTCACTGCCCTTGAGTTGGTTTCAACTCATAACAACCCCTCCCTGGGTTTCTGAGGCCGTATTTCTATAGAAGTAGATCGCCCAATCTTCTTTCTGAGGAGTGGCTGGTCGGTTTGAACCACCAACCTTCTGGTTAGCAGTCAAATCCTTGCAAGTATATCCCTAACTTTCCAAACAAGAAAGAATATAGGAATGCAAGTGGAAGGGATAGTTTAAAAAAAACAAAAACTTTTTTTTTTAAATGCAAATCATTGATAAAATTAGACTTAAAAGTTTTGGGCTGACACTTCACAACTGATATTAAGGTTAAGGACCATGACTTTAGATGATACATAGGTCAGAAGAAATTCTGTGCAAAGGACACAGAATAGTTTTTTTGTCTTGAAGGGCGAGACCCACCTAAATGCTATCAAAAGCAAAACAAATAACCCCCCCCCCCCCCGTGGACAATCTTAAAATGCACACATAATTCTTGTTTTCTCTTTCTATTAAGGAAAACTTATTACCTTTTATTTATATCCTAGGGCCATAATGGAAGTGTGTCTGTTATATTCCAGAGCTCATGATTTTTGTGAATTCAATGTTGATATTTAATTCAGGTTAGGATTAAAATGTTTACCTCTAATAACTCATTTGGTTAATACTAACATTTTGAGTTAAGCTTCTAAGGGCTGTGTGTTATTTGTGTGAACTTGTATATACTTCTGTGGTAGTTAAGGTTATATGTCAACTTGGATGGGCCTGGTTTTGAGTGGCTGCAGCTGGATGTCGTGTTCTGCATGAGGAGACTGGTAATCAACACTTTGGTGGAATCCGTAGTGAGCAGCTGAGTAGCTGCCTTAGGGATGCGGTGTATTTCTAGTATATAAGGAGAAGCTTTGAGAAAGGTTTTGCAGCTATTTAGCATACTTGGATCATGCATTTGGCCGAGTCATCAGTGAGTGACCTGCCATGTTTCCTGCCAATCTTGGGACTGTCGGACTTGAACTAGTAGTCTGCCATGTTGTTTGATAATCTTGGCACTGTGCCGTTTTATTTGTTGACCTCGGGTTTGTCAGCCTTAGCACCCAGCAGCTGCCTGAGGTAAGAGATGCCTTCAGCTCCAGTGGGCCAGAAGCAAGAGGCAGAGCTGAAGCCCAAAGTGCCTAGAGCTGGCACTTTGAACTTGGACTTCTGGCCTCCTGAACTGTAAGAGAATAAATCCATTTGTTAAAGCTACCCATTTGTGGTATTTTCTGCTAGGGCTGTGCTAGACCAAAACAACTTCTGATCCTTTTATCTGCTGCCTCCGTTGGAAGTCTGTTTTTGCACCAAACTGAACATGAACCAAGATACCATCCTGTTTTCACCATAAAGAATTAATTAATTATTCTTTTTTTTTTTTTTTTTTTTAGGATTTGGGTGAAGATTTAC
>NW_006921802.1:1734857-1786033 GCF_000298275.1 Orycteropus afer afer
ATTATCTTCTGTGTCTGTGTTAATTGGTTTCCCTTTTCTTTGTTGAAGAGGGTCTGTGCAATCCTTCTGCCTAGTCCGCCATCTTGCCCCTAATTAATTATTCTTGTGTTAAAGTGGTAGGAAAACATGTGTATTTTACTGACGATTCCATCAGGAGATGGATGGGGGCTTAGAGCTCCTTTATATCACACACTGCACAATATTTCATGACGAAAATTCCCTTTTACTTGCAGTGGCATACTAGAGTGTTTCAAACCAACCTCCATTTGAAAGCAGCTTGAAAAACTAGACCAAAAATAAAACAACAAAAAAGGAGACAACAACAATGAAAACAGGAATTAGGGTGGAGTGGAAATATACCATCTTTACAGGGGTTGAAGCCCAGTTTTAAAGTGGCTCAATTCCTGATTAGATTAAGGTGACCTGTATTGCCACAGCCACTAGCTAATTGGCTATAAAAAGCAGATTTAATCCCCTCTGAATTACGTGGTGGACAACAACTGTGTTTTATTAACAGCACACATAACTTAACTGTAAAAATAAAGAAACATTGAAAATAAAAGTATTTGTATATGTAAACATTAATTAAAAGAAAGCCAGTGTCACTTCTTTAGTATCAGAGTAGACTCTAAGACAAGAGCATTTGTGGAGGTAATGAGGACCATTTCAAAAGATAAAATGGCAAATCCACCAGGAAATATAAAAATTCCAAATTTATAGCCACCAATAACATAGTTTTCAAAAACATATAAAATAACAATGGGTAGAACTGAAAGAAGAAATAAACAAATCCAAAATCATAGTGGAATATTTGTAACATGTCTTTAGCAGTAATTGATAGAAAACATCCAGGAAAATTTCAACACCACCATAATTAATGTATATCAAATTTTATTATAAAGCTACAATAAATAATATAATCTGTTACTGATGCAAAGATAGACAAATAATCCAGTGATATATAATAGAGAAGCCAGAAACAGATCTATGTATGTATATGGATGTTTCATTGGTACAAATTTGGCATTGCAAATATTGGTGAAAAGATGGAAATTTTACTACATGGTAAAAAAATCAATTTTACATCCATAAGCAAATAAAAGAAACTTGATCACATATGTCACACTGTGTTTGACTGGGTTCTCTAGAAAAGAAAAACCAGTAAGCTTATATATAGAGAGAATGAAAGAGAAATTTATCTTAGGAAAATGGTTCACACAGTTATGGAAGCTGACAAGTCTCAAGTTCTTGGATCAAACATCAAGCTGGAGGCTTTTCCCGACTCATGCAGCTGCAGGGGCTGACGACCTCAAGGTTGGCAGGCAGCATACTGGCTGTTGACTCCAATGAATGAGGAATCCAAGATCTCCAGGCCGAATGGTGTTTTTTTTTTGCTCACAGACAGTTGTAAGCAGCACAACAGAATCTCAATCCACAGAAGAGTGTCTCTTTTCCCAGGATGCCCATAAATATACTGGAAGTAGACCACACCCCTAGGGAAACTCCCTTTCAATGGATTGGCTGCTCAAAACATATACATCTAATCCCATCATTGGAACAACCCACATCACAATTGCTTAAACCACACAGAATTGTGGTCCAGCCAAATTGACACACAGCTCCAACTATCACACACACTATACACAAAAATCAATTTCAAGTAGCCAGTAAATTGTGAATCAGTTTCAAGTAAAGCAGTGAAGTTTTGGAAATATTGGCGGTGTCTTCATGAATTAGGGGAGGCAAAGATCTTTAAAACAGGGCTAAAAAGCAATATCCTAAAGATAAAAGAATGATAAATTATACTAAATTAAAATTAAGATCTCATAATTAAGAAGGAGCTCTGGTGGTGTAGTGGTTAAGGCATTTGGCCGCTAACCTAAAGATCAGTGGTTCAAGCCCACCAGCTGCTCCAGGGAAGAAAGATGTTGCAGTCTGCTTCCATAAAGATTTACAGCTTTGGAAAGCCTATGGGGGTTGCTGTCAGTCAGAATCAACTCTATGGCAGTGAGGTGTTTTTTTTTTTTTTTTGGTGTTAATTAAAAGAGACCATTTACTGGAAGATTTATAATTAACACAAGTAGGCTTTATGAAGTCAGATGGCCTTGTAATTGCAATTAATTATTGGAAATGAGGTCCTTCACAGTTTGTTTCTGAGTTGCATTTTACCTCTGTTCTGGCTTTATTTTTTATCCCTGTAGAAGGTTGGAAGATAAAACCTTAAATATTGTTGTTAGGTACCATCGAGTTGATTCTGACTCATAGCGACTCTATGTACAACACAATGAAATACTGCCCAGTGTTGCACCATCCTCACAAACTTTTCTGTGCTTGAACCCTTCCTTGCAGCCACTGAGTCAAGCCATCTTGTTAAGAGTCTTCCCTTTCTTTCCTGACCCTCAACTGTACTAAGCATGACATCTTTCTCCAGGGGCTGGTCCCTTCTGACAACATGACCAAAGTAGGTGAGACAAAGTCTGGCCATTCTTGCTTCCAAGGAGCATTCTTGCTATACTTCATCCAGGACAAAACCTTAAATAGGTCAAGGTTAAGGCTTAAAATAACAAATAAATGCAACCTTTTCTCAGCAGACACCTCATGGATAATAATAATAATTATTATTATTGACCAAATTATCTTGGAACAATATCATTTTCTTGTTTATGTTGCTTTTTAACAAAGGGCAAATCTTTAAAGACCTATTTCCCATTATGGAATATTAAGCCATCACTATTGGGAAAGACAAAAACAAAAAAACTTTATTTCAAAATCAAGAGTTAGTAGATTTGATTTAATCTAAGATGATATTGTTTGTAAGACACTCTTTTATAGCCATTAAAAAGAAACATTGGCATTTGATCTATTATTTAATGCTTTCTTATCAGGCTTTGAAGAGTTCCTCTATTGTTCATAACATTGATTGATAGTTGTTTGTTGCCTATGAGTCAATTCTGATGCATGGTGACACCAAAGTCTGTTACATGCTGGAGCTGGATATTCAAGGCAGTATGATAAAATTCCTGGACTCAGGTACTTTTGGAGGATGGGGAATGGATGGCAAAGAAACAGAATAGTGAAACAGATGAATTTGAGAAGTGGTTCACATAGTGCTGTTCTGGTTATCTAGTACTGCTTTGACAAGAATATACCACAAATGGGATGGCCTTAACAAATAGGAGTTTATTCTTAGAATTTGGAGGCTTTAAGTCTGAGTTCAAAGTGCCAGGCTCTAGGGGCTGGGTGAAAGCCCCTCAGCCTTGGGCTTCAGCTCTGCCTCCTGCTCCCGGCCCACTGAAGCTAGAAGCTTTTCTTCGCTCAGGCGGCTACTGGCTGCTGAGGCTGCCAAACCCAAGTGTGACGAGTAAAAAGGCACAGTCTCCACGTTACCAAATCACATGGGAGGCCATTAATTCAAGTCCATTTTAGGTCCCAAGGTTGGCAGAGCATGGCAGGCTACTGAACAACAACACGGCTAATTGCAGGGTCCAAGCATGCCTGCCATATTCTAGAGACCATCCCCAAAGCTGCTGCATATATACAGGAAGCAGACCACATCCCAAAGGCAGCTACTCAGCTGCTTGTGGTAGATTCCACCATGGAGCTGATTGCCAGTCTCATCATGGGGAATAACTATCACCAGCTACCCAGCCACTCAACCAGGCCCAGCCAAGTTGACACACAAACATAACTACCACAAGTGCCATCCTTGGCCAGGAGCACCAACAGACCCTGGGAATTTGAAATTCAAAGTTTTACCCCAGACCTGCTGAATCAGAAACCTTGGAAGGAGCCCAGCAACTAGTGTTTTAACAAGCATTCAGGTGATTCTGATGCTTGTTAAAAATTGAGAAACATTGAATTTGATTATAATATGACAGGCAAAATACGGTGTGAATAGAAAGTAGTAGCAACTGGAGAAAGGATTAGTACATTTTATACTTCAGAAGACTGTATATTTAGTGGCAAATATACAACTTATACAACTCTCAATTTTTGTTGTTGTTATTAAGTGCCGTCATGTCAGCTCCAACTTATAGTGACCCTATACAAGAGAACAAAACACTGCCTGGTCATGTACCATCCTCACGATCCTCGTTATACTTGAACCCATTGTTGCAGCCACTGTGTCAGTCCATCTCATTTAGGGTCTTCTCCATTTTAGTTGACCCTCCACTTTGCCAAGCATGACATCCTTCTCCAGGGAATGGTCCATTCTGACAACATTACCAAAGTAGGTCAAACGAAGCCTGGCCATTCTCACTTCCAAGGAGCATTCTAGCTGCACTTCTTCCAGGACAGATTTGTTTGCTCTTCTGGCAGTGCATGGTACATTCAGTATTCTTTGCCAACACCACAATTCAAAAGCATCAACTCTTCTTCCATCTTCTTTATTCATTGTCCAGCTCTCAAGTGCACATGAGGCAATTGGAAATACCATGGATTGGATTAGGTGCATCTTAGTCTTCAAAGTGACATCTTTGCTCTTCAACACTTTAAAGAGGTCTTTTGCAGCATATTTGCCCATTGCAATAAGATCTCTGATGTCTTGACTGCTGCTTCCATGGGTGTTGATTGTGGATCCAAGTAATATGAAATCTTTGACAACTTCAGTCTTTTCTCCATTTATCATGATGCTGTTTTTGGTCTAGCTGTGAGGATTTTTTTTTTTTCTTTATGTTGAAGTGTAATCCATACTGCAGATTATAGTCTTTAATCTTTATCAGTAAGTGCTTCAAGTCATCTTTACTTTCAGCAAGGAAGGTTGTGTCATATGCACATTGCAGGTTGTTAATGATTCTTCCTCCAATCCTGATGCCATGCTCTTCTTCATATAGTCCAGCCTCTCGGATTATTTGCTCAGGATACAGATTGAATAAATATGGTGAAAGGATACAACACTGACCCACACTCTTTCTGATTTTAAACCATGCAGTATTATCTTGATCTCTTTGAATGACAGCCTCCTGGTCTATGTGCAGGTTCCTCGTGAGCACAATTCACATTCTTCTCAATGTTATCCATAATTTGTTATGATCCACACACATGCACGCACTGCTGTTGAATTGAATCTGACTCATAGTGACCCCTCCTCGGGTTTCAGAGGTGGTATCGCTACGGAAGTAGATTGCCCAACTTTCCTTCCGAGATGTGGCTGGTGGGTTTGAACTGCCAGGCTTCTGGTTAGCAGTCAAATGCCTTAGGCACAAGTAAGCATCCTTCTGGTATTCTTTGCTTTCAGCCAAGACCCATCTGACATTAGCAACGATGTCCCTTGTTCTAAGTCTTCTGCTGAATCCAGCTTGCATTTCTGAAAGTTCCCTGTCAATATACTGCTGCAACTATTTTCAAACTATCCCAATTCTAGTACTCTAAAATTTCATTTGTGTCTTTGTCATAGTATAGTAGAATTTTGAGTTAAATTATAAATATATGGAGACATTTTAGAGGAATATTTTACAAATGAATGATGGTAAAAGTAATAAAAATGAAACAAATTTATAGTAGCTTAGCAATTGGTGTAGTCTTCATTTTCTGCTCTACTAATTAAAAGAATGAATCAAATCAAACAGATAATACCTGTGGACAATTTGACTATATTGATTTTGCAGTGTGGGAATATGAACTCTCATGGTGTAGTGCCTGAGGCATTTGACTGCTCACCAGAAGGCTGGTGGTTCAAACCCACCAGCCACTCCTCAGAAGGACGACTGGGCAATCTACTTCCGTAGAGATACTGCCTCGCAAATCCAAGGAGGGGTCGTTATGAGTCTGATCAACTTGAAAGCAGTGAATTAGAATATATTTGGAAAGTTGCTTCCATTTTGAAAATCTAATGAACTATGTGTAGAAATAGTCACAAAACGGTTCTTGGATTGTTTTTCTTTCATTCTTTGTAATGATAACAGCAGTTAGCCAGCCTTTCTCTTGAAATATTTAGTTGTGATTGTGAGTAAAGATTCATTCTATCTCTGAGGAAGAACACTTACAGAGGAACACTTTCCAAATGCATAAAAATAGAAACAAAACTGTCTAATTCTGTGCCAATGAAGGACACTTATGTGACTTCTGTGAAAACCTAGGACTGACGAAAGGTTCCTCTTTTCTCTGAGCTCCAGGGCACTGAGTTGATCAAAACTGAAAGGAGAAGACAGACCATCAGACACTCTTGATATGCCTGTGTTCCTGCTGTTTGCCTTGTACATGCGAGAGTGCAATATTTCTCTCATTTTTGCAGCACTTAGGCATAGAGTCAGTCCATGGAAGGAAGACTGGGCAATCTACTTTCATAAAGATTTATTGCCTTGGAAACCCAAACGGGGTCTCTGTGAGTCGGAATTGACTCGATGGCAGGGAGTTTGGTTTGGTTTTTTGGTTAGGCATAGAGTCAGGCAAGAGATAGCCCAGCACAGATTGAAGTATGGTGCAGTGGTTAGTCAGTGCAAACTCTGTCACTGAGGATCTAAATTAGAGTATTGGCTCTGCCATTCTTTCAACTTTTCTGTGCCTTAGTTTCCCAATCTGTAGAATAATGCTAATAGCAAGTCCTCACTTCAGTTATTATGAAGCTTAAATGTACTAATAGGCAAGTGAATAGAGGCCAATGTTTAGTGGTTTCTATAAATAGGCAGAAGGGATGGAAAAGGGAATGCATTGCATAATAAATATGATCAATGTCACATAATTGTACATGTGGAGAATGTTGTAATAATAAATTATTTGTTACATATATATTTACCACATTAGAAAATGAACTTTAAAAAAGGGTGAGGTGCATATTCAAGAAATGTTAGTGGAAATTTTTATAGAATGTATTTGATCTATATAAAATAGCTTTCATAGAAAGTCTCTGTAATGAAAGGAATTTTAACAGAAATCAGCAAATTGGATTTCAGGTAAATGCTTAAAAAAGATAAACTGGGATTTTGAAGTCAGAATGGCTGATGCTCGGTTTTCTTTTCTGTGCAGAACAGTAGCCACCTCTCAGGATTGTTGTGAGGTTTAGAAGTTACTCTGGTAGTGTACTACCTAAAGCACTTGACTGTTAACCAGAAGGCTGGTGGTTCAAACCCACCAGCCACTCCTTGGAAGGAAGATGGGGGCAATCTACTTCGGTAGTGATACTGTCTTGGAAACCCAAGGAGGGGTCGCTATGAGTTGGGTCCGACTCAAGGGCCCATAACAACAACAACAGCCTTTGTGTCTGGCAAAGCAAAAGCACTTGGTCCATGGTGGCTGTTAGTATGACAATTTCTGTGGGATGTACATATCAGATATTTTCCACTGGAATAGTTACTTATAATCTAAATAACTGTACATCTGAACTGATCTGGCAAATACTAAATCTTGCAAAAAAATTTATTGCGTCAAAATGCATTGGTGTCGCTTTTGGTAAAGTTGGCAAAATAGGATAACTGGTGCCATCTAGTGTCATAAAAGCAATATTACATGCTAACATTTCAACCCCAAAATGAATAAATATGGTAACACAAACGGATAAGTGTTGTAATATTGGCCACGGGGATAGTGGTTCAAACCTGTGCAGAGGCACCGTGAAAGACAGGCTTGGTGATCTACTTCTGAAAGAGCGTAGGCTTGAAAACCTAGAAAGCAGTTCTCTGCACACACGGGGTTGCCATGAGTCAGGATATATTTGGAGGCAACTAACATATATGCCGCTTTACATAGATGGTGTCTATCAAAGTTTCATGTAAATAAACTTTATGTTATTATTTAATGTCAGATATTAAGTATTATAATTTATTGTAATTCTTTTAATATAGTTTCCTTAAAGATTTCAGCACCTAAGTAATTTGTTTAGCTTTATGTTAAAATAATTCTCTATTTTTATATTATTTTATGTAGCTGTGAACTTCATAATTTACCTAGTACTTTATAGGTTTTTAACATATTTATATTACAATAATAAAACATGATACGGTTTTATTGCTATTCTCTGAAGTAGAATTGAAGAACTTACTGATGAATTTCAAAGGCTACAGCCTTCAATATGAATTACATTTCAGTATAAAGCAAAAATCCTCACAACTGGAGCAATAAGCAACATCATGATAAATGGAGAAAAGATAACTGAAGTTGTCAAGAATTTATTTTTACTTGGATCCACAATCAATGTTCATGCAAGTAGCAGTCAAGAAGGCAAATGATATATTGTATTGGCCAAATCTGCTGCAAAAGATCTCTTCACAGTGTTTAAGAGCAAATATGTTACTTTGAAGACTAAGGTGAACCTGACCCAAGCCATGGCATTTTCAGTAGCCTCACATGCATATGAGAGCTGAACAACTAATAAAGAAGACTGCAGAAAAATTGACACATTTGAATTGCAGTGTTGGTGAAGAATATTGAATGTATCATGGTTGGCTAGAATAATGAAAAACTCTGTCTTGGACGAAATACAGCTGGAGTGCTCCTTAGAAGTGAGATGGCCAGACTTCATGTCTGGTATTTTGGTCATTTTGTCAGGAGGGACCAATCGCTAAAGAAGAATATCATACTTAGTAAATTAGAGAGTCAGTGAAGAAGGGGAAGACCCTCAAAAAGAAAGATTAATACAGTGGCTGCAACAATGGGTCACTCACAGCAATGATTGTGAGGATGCCGCAGGATGAGACAGTGTTTCGTTCTGTTGTACATAGGATCAGGATGAATTGGAACAGATGACACTTAACAACAACTTAAAAAATATATTTAAATGTATCAAAAAATCTAAACTCACTGTCATTGAGTTGATTCTGACTTATAGCAATGCCCATTGAGTTTCCAAGAATGTAAAACTTGCAGACTGCCTTATCTTTCTTCTGTGGAGGGTTTGGTGGGTTTGAACCACTGACCTTTGGTTAGCAGTCAAATGTCTTTAACCTCTATGTCACCAGAGCTCCTTACTTAAAGGTGTAAAACCAAAAAACCAAAACCCACTGCTAGTGAATCGATTCCAACTCATAGTGACCCCCATTGAGTTTCTGAGGAGGTAAATCTTTACAGAAGTAGGTTGTCCCGTCTTCCTTCTGCTGAGTGGCTGGTGGGATTGAACCATCAACTTTCTGGTTGGCAGTCAAATGCCTTAGGCACTGCACTGCCAGAGCTCCTTTTAAAGATATGTTGTTGTTATGTGCTGTGGAGTCAGCCCTGACTCATAGCGACCCCTCCTTGGGTTTCCAAGGCAGTTATCACTATAGAAGTTGATTGCCCAACCTTCATTCCAAGGAGTGGCTGGTGGGTTTGAACCACCAGCCTTCTGGTTAGCAATCAAGTGCCGTAGGCACTATGCTATCAGAGCTCCTAAACCAAATTCACTGCCATCGAGTCAATTCTTTCAGAGTGACCCCTCCTTGGGTTTCCAAGGCAATATCTGTATGGAGGTAGATTGCCCCCTTTTCCTATGGAGGAGTTTAAAGCAAACATTTTATCTTGCTTGTTGTCTAAGAGGGAGATTAAGTTTCTAACAGGGCTTCCAGTTGTAATTTCTCACCCTCTGGTTGGCATTCTGGTTCACCCACATTTTAAAAATCCTAGTCCTTTCTGATGTCACTTTAGTGACTGTGACTTAACTAAGTTGAACCAGTTCAGAGCCCTCACTGCCCTGGAGGAACCACACCTGCACATGGTCATGATTTAGATAAAACTTTCAGGGTTCTTCAAAGGACTGAATGCTTTGTGCATGTGGGAGTAATGTAAATAATATGTTGGGGAAAAATATGACAGATTAAAGGTGGCTGCAAATTATTTGACACTTTCCCATTGAGAAACCAAAAGAAAAGAAAAAAAAGAAAGAAAAGCACAAGCAGCTGTTGTCAAGGTAATACTGACTCCAGGCCACTCTGTGTGTCAGATACAGATTGCCAAGCTTTTCTTCCAAGGGGCCTCTGGGTGGACTTGAACCACCAACCTTTCAGTTGGCAGCCAAGTGCTTAACTGTTTGTATCATCCAGGGAAACCTCCTATTGAGAGATGGGATCAATTTTCCATCCATTTGATCCTGGGAGCTCTGGTGGCATAGTGCCTAAGGCATTTGACTGTTAACCAGCAGGCTGGCGGTTCAAACCCACCAGTCACTCCTCACAAGGAAGGTTGGGCAATCTACTTCTGTAATGATACCTCCTTGCCTCAGAAACCCAAGGAGGGGTCACTATGAGTCACGCTCAACTCCATGGCAGTGAGTTTGGTTTATTTTTTGCTTTGATTCTGGTGTGGGTTATGACTGCTTTGACAATGGAGTGCAGTGGAAGTGATACTACATTAATTCCAGATCAACCTTTAGTAGGACTGGCAGCTTCTGCCTTTGTCTCTTGGAGTTGAGAGCTGGCATGTAGGAATTCTGACTACTCTGCTCAAGAGACCACTTGGAGAGAGGCCTCAGAATGTCTGGTAATTGAGTGTGTGTCATTAATTTTAGAACATATAACCACTATTGTATGAAAATAAAACTGATTATTTGTAAAAGTGATAAAGAACCTAGTGTCCTTTGTTCAAGAAACAGATAACTGGTTTTGTTGTTGGTAATATTTAGTTGTCATCATTATTTTAGCTGTTATTTTATGGTTTGTCCATAAAAGCCACCTGCAAAATAAATTAACCAGATTTTTCACTAATAAGTCAGGTTGAGATGTTTCACTTCTGTAAACAGGAGAAATAGGTGGGCTTCTTTGTGCCTGTTCAGACTTGGATGTCCTCAGTTCCCAAGGGAGAACTTCCTGTATGGCAGGAAGGGGCTGGGAAATGTATTAGCATACATGTTATTAATTGTAATTATTAAATACTTTTTAGTAGGGAAAAGTATGTCATATGTTTTGCTAGCCCCTAGTTATTTTGCATTGAAAATGTATATTTGGTGCAGCTAGTAGCAACCACCACAACCACTCTGCTCACTACTTCTTTTAGTTTATGAACATGAAGGCGTGGCAATTGTGCTGTCTCACAACAGGGGTCCCAATGACTCTGGTCCTGGCATAATTGTACACAGACACTTATTAATAAACCAAAATATTTAAACTAAGTGTGCTCTCTCTGTTTGTTGAAAAGTTACTGGGTTGAATGAGATAAGGCATCTATTTGGAGAGGAAGGAGAGGTAGGACATGAAAGGATATTTTTCATGCATAATTAAACCTAGAGTTATGTGTTCATTTCATTTACTCCTTGCATTGACCAGTTCTGGGCTTCACTTTTATTTTTTTTAACCTCAGTACTCTCAACTTCAATCTATAAATCCTTTTCGGAGTGGAGTGCAGAGGAAGAGTGGGAAGTTAGGTGGAATCTTGCTGTAGTTTTCGCCTTCTCTCTGTAAATTATATTTAGAAGAATTAAGGGAAACAAACACCTATCTGGACAGACCCAGATAGACGCTGGGGAAGGAGTGGGAAGATCTGACCCACACACATTGGAAGCCCAGAGAGAGGTAGCGGGAAGACCCTCAGAGGCAGACTGGCCTGAGGCCAAAGCTCGGGTCACTGGATTATGAAATCTGGCCCCTGCCAGGGAGAAAGGGAAAACTCGCGCTTTTCCAGAGGCCGGGTGCCTGGTAAAGCCGAACAAGGAAAGAAGGGAGAGAGGCGGGGCGGGTGGAGGTCAGGAGCGCCGGCGGGAGTTTGGAGAAGGGGCGCGGGAGCCCAGCTGCAGGCCCAGTCAGTGGAGCCAGAGGAAAGGGCGTGCGCAGAGGCGGCGGGAGGCGTAGTCCCGCGCGCTGGGATCTTGCGGGTCAGGGGCAGCAGGAGGATCTGGAGCGGGACGGAGTGCAGGGCGCTCTGCGAGCCGCCGCGCCCATGGGTCGAGCAGACCCGGCAGGAAGCGGCCAGGGCCGCATCGCTCGAAGCTTGCGGTTCCCAGGCCCGGCTAGGCAGCGAGTGCAGGGCTCACGGGGTTAGGCGCGCAGGGCTGGGCCGGCGGGAAGCCGAGCCACGGGGGCGTCCGGCCACCAGCTGCCTGCGTGGGGCCCGCGCAGAGTGTCCCCGCCCGGTGGCGCCCAGGCCTCGTCGCGCAGAATGGAGCCGGAGGGACGGGAGCCAAAACCTGGGCCTGATTGTGATTGGGTAAGTCCTGATCGGAGAAGGAGTGGTGGCATAATCAGAGAAGTCATAATATTTGTAGGATGTGCTGCGTGATTGTTTCTTGCCTGCAAGCCAGAATACTTAAGGTCTGTGTTTCTGTGCATCCATTCATGAAATCTTGCGTGCTGACATCATCGGCCTTGCTTCAAGTGAAGTTACTCACTTGCTCTGAGAAGCGTTCAAGATGTCTGAGATGACTTCGCCATCAGTCCTGATACCCTCAGTTGCTTGTGTGACATGTTTGTATTAACTCAGGTCGATGCGAGTGGTGTATGAGAATAGCAACATCCTAGTGGTCACTCTTGAGTGCCTGCGGTCCTATATGCCTCACAGTCTGGAAACCCGCCCTTATTTCAGCCCCTTCTGATTACAGTGCTCACAGTATCAGGGTTTCCTTTCAAGCAGAAATGCAAAATTTTGAAAACTGTGGTGATGGTTTATTATTTGAATTGGTGTAGGGCAAAGTGGCAGAGGGTTATGGTGATCAAGAGGCAATAAAAAGTAAAAACTATTTCCCTAATAAGAAAGGAGTGGTTCATGGAGAGTGGAAGTCACCCTTAGCTTTGATGCACCGGAAGAGTAGCGTGAGGTACTTCAGTGGTTGCATCTTTAGTCTACAATTAAGGGAATCTAGGTTCCATAGTGATACCGCCTCAGAAACCCAAAGAGGGGTCGCCATGAGGCTGATCCGACTCCAAGGCAGTGACTTTGTTTTTTTTTTTTTAAATCCCGTCTCCAAGGATCTCTGGTAGCACAGTGCCTAAGGCATTTGATTGCTAACCAGAAAGTTGGTGGTTCAAACCCAATAGCCACTCTGTGGAAGCAAGATTGGGCAATTTACTTCTGCAAAGATTTACTGCCTCAGAAACCTAATGGGGGTTGCTATGAGTTAGAATCAACTAGATGGCAGTGGTTTTTTTTTTTTTTTTTTTTTTTGTTGTTGTTTAGAACCTATCCCCAAACAAACAGCCTTCAATGAGGTGACATGCAATTTTTAATCTCCTCAAAAATTTAAGCCACATTGACATGAACTTGTATAAAGCTGTTATATGTCTATACTTTATGTAAAATAAAATAAGCTCAATAGACGTTACACCACGTGGAAGCTTTTATGAAGTATTTATAGGATCCATCTTGTAGTTTTGAATGCTTTCTTAGACTGTATAGATTATGTAGGAATTGATAGTGTACAGGGAATTAAATATTCAGCATTACACATGAAATAATAGCATAGTGCTTGGTTACAAGGTAGAGAAATGAAAGGACCAAAACAAGATGTTACAAATTAAAAAAGAAAGAGAAAGTTAATTTCATTAATTCTCTTTTAAATTCACAATGTCAGTCACATGTGGTCCCTGAAGAGGCAAGCAGGTTAGGTGACCTGTGTTCTATTCCTAACTTCTTTGTGACCTTGGGCTGTCATTGAGTTTTGGGGTTCTATTTTTTTCTTCACCTAGTTTCTTTGGTATTGCTCTGAATTCTATGGGAAAATCTATGTGCTATAATACTGAATTATGAAGTCCAGCAAGTGCACAGAAATAAAGAAAATTTGAAAGCATATGAGAAAAAAGTTGGGAAAAAGGTATGGAAATAAATGGAGTTCTAAGGTTTCAGTTTTATAGTAATTTCTGTGAGCACTACAGAGCTTCCCATTTCTCTGCCTGCATCTTCAAGACTTCCTGCTTTCAGTTACACGTTGGAAGTGAGTGTGGATGCTGATCTTGGAAGGGATATGGTATAATTTGAAGATGAGATTTAGTCAGTCCATTTGGAAATAATTTTCTTCTTAGGTTGAAAGTACATCCCCCCCCTCCCCTCCACACATATACCTTTCAAAATAAGGATGGATTTTATAGCTCAGTGAAAACGAAACAAACAAACTGGCATGAATCTGAAGAGTGAATTTAGCTTTCAAGTTGCACAAAGAGCAGAGGAGGAGAAAGAGGTAAGAGAGGTAGAAAGGAGCGAAGCAGAGACCCCATTTGGTTGTGGAAATCATCCTTGGCAATATCAGTTACTCTCAGAAGAGCTGTGAATTTTCATTCTTGGAAAAGCATAAAAACTTATCCAGCAATGTCTTGAATTTTAGGAATGTTTTAATGTCAGCTCACAAAGTAAAATTTTGTTTAAGGACAGATATTCAGAGAAAGTATAGGGTAGAAACGTGTTCTGTGTTTGAATTACTAATTTAATTTTTGACTATTAATTCTTTCAACAAACATTGAGTATTTCTTATATAACAAGATTATTTTAGGTGCTACATTTTTAAAAATATCAAGATCATCACAATCAAATATTGAAGTGTGAAAAGAGATTTATAGAATACAAAAACCCATGGACCTATTATGATGGCTAAAATCCAAAACAATTATAAGTCCGAATGCTGACAATGATGTGGAGCAACAGGAACTTTCATCCATTGCTCACAGGAATGCAAAATGCTATAGCCACTTTGGAAGGCAATTAGGAAGCTTATTAAACAAAGGCTTGCCATATAACCCAGTGAAACTATTTTGCAAGACAGCTTAATGGTAGGCACATGACATTATGAATGGCAAAACCCAAAACCTAAGACTGTACAACACAAATTGTAAGCCCCAATGCAAACTAACAACTTTAGTTAATAATATAACAATATTGATCCATCAGTTGTAACAAATGTATCACGGGAATGCAAGACGTCAGTAGGAGAGATAGCATGCAGGAGGGAAATACATGGAAACTTCCTGTACTTTCTTCACAGTTTTTCTGTGAAACCAGAAACAGCTCTAAAAAATAAAGTATTTTAAAACAGAAACAAAAATGCTATGGGAGGAAGAAAATAAGAAACATCTAGAACACATAGATGTTTTCATAGACCAGCATTAATGATGCTAATAGCAGTGACCAAGAAGGCCCTAATTTACCTACCATTGATTATATAACAGGTCCTATTACATAATTTATCTATATTAATTCCCAACAAAGTTGACAGTATTGTCATTGTTCTATAGATGTGGAAACTGAGTTTCAGAGGAGAAATAACTTGCCCAAAGCACACAGCCAATCAGTGGCACAGCTAAATTCTAATCTATTGTTGTTATTATGTCAATATTACACAGGAACAATATTTTGGTGAACACATCTGCCTGAATTCTAAAATTATTTCCTAATAAAAAACAAATTAATCATAAATTGGAATGTATTTCTCAATGTTCAAAGCATATCTATTTGATCCAATTTTCAGTTGATTATTTATCCTATGCTGGATATATTTTTATGTTTACCAAAGCAGTTACTGTTGAATCACATGTAAATTATGAATAACTGATGGTTTGAAATAACAAAACAGGTAAAGGTAAAGCAGTTTCTTAGCATGAAGGCTTCTCCTATATTCTTTTCTTTGATACCCTTTCTGTAACACATTTAGCCTCAGAATTGCCTGGTTGTACTTAAGACAACCCAGGTGTCCATCAACAGAAGAATGGATAAACAAACTATCGTACATACACACAATGGAATACTGTGCAGCACTAAAAAATAATGTAGAATCTATAAAACACTGCATAACATGAATGAACTTGGAGGATGTTGTGCTGAATAAAGTAAGTCTATCACAAGAGGACAAATATTGTATTAGTTCTTTATTGTAAAAAGTCAAGGAAAGGTTTATATATGGAAGAAAGCTTTGTTGATTACCAGGGCTGGGAGTGGAGGGAAGGGAACACTGCACAAAATTTAAAAAAAAAAAAAAGAAGTGAGCAATAAGAAGAGGCAAAAAAATAATATATTTCTATTATTCTTTTTTATACAAACATATCTATGTAAGGCAGAAGTTCTCAATAACCTCTGTTCATAGTAACTAATTTCTTTTTAAAAATTGCCTTTATTTGTACTTCAGTGTATAATTATTCTCTTGTGTTAATAGTGTTTAAAACTCCATTTATACAAAAATACAAATGTTGAAAATTAGGTACCATTTTAATTGAAAGCAAAAGCAATTTTTTTTGTTGTTGTTGTTAAATGCATGCTAGTATGGTGTTCTTAGAAATAGTTGAAAGGTTTTTTTTTCCCTTCTATTTTGCTACCTTATCTTAAGTCAGTATACATTTTATTTGTGTGGGAAATATAGCTATTAAAAGAATAGAATTTTTTTACTGTTAAACATTAGGAAGGTATTTTGGTTAAAGAGAAGCAAATGTTTTTAGAGGTTCATTGACAGGGCATTTTAATGATTAACATTAACTGGGCTACACCAGCTAGGTTTAAAGGTTTATTTTAAATTTAGAGATTTTTTTTATTTTAGCTCTCCATTAATAATATTAATGTTTTAAAACCCTCTTATGCTCAAGGTATACAAGAAACAATACAAACTAAAGTGAGTTAAATGTGTGGCTACAGTCATTTCTTTTTCGTGTTTAGTGATTCAAAGGAATTTTATATAATTCAGAATTCATAGGAGACTGACAGATTTTACATGAGGGCAGATTGGGTTTGGCAGATACAAAGTACAAGGGTGCCTAGTGACCAGGTGAGTGAGAACCAAAATTCAGCCTGTTTTTAACTTGCCAAGCTTCATGCCCACCTAGAGTTTTAGACAACTTGTCCTTTTCTGGTTAAGTTGTGTAACATTTCCAAAAAGCTTTTGTGCTTTGTTGTAATTCATGTAAAGGTGCATGTAAGTTCTTGATTCTAAGAAATATAAAAATGGCAAGAATTTAAGGCTCAGTTTCTTGAGGATATAAGTGTTGTGTGTGGTATATGTGTGTGTGTGTATTGTGTGAGTGTGAGTGTGGTGTATGTAGGGTGGTGTGTATTGTATGCGTGTGGTGGATGTGAGTGGGGTATAGGTGTGTGGTATCTGTATGTGTGTATACACTTAGGGTGACGTGGCAGAAGAAGAGCAACTTTATACAAAAATTTTTTTAAAAAGTATTAATGAATAAAATTGTATTATTGCATTAGAGAGTTTCTTTCTATGTTATTTTATTTTCCAGGAGAGGACTGTCAGAAGGCTCTAGAAAGCACAATTTTGCTGTAAAAGGCAAAGATCATCTACCTATACATTTTACAAGAAATGTGCAGAAAGCCATTGATAAATATACCTGGTAAGAATTACTCTGTTAAATGCTTCTGATTACAGAATTTTTTTTTTTTTTTGTTTGTTTTTTAAAGCACATAACTAATACGGCAGAAGCCTGGGTGATAGCTTTGGTGGTGCAGTACTTAAAGCATGCTCCTGTTAACTGAAAGTTTCGCAGTTTGATCCCACCAGCCTCTCTCCATAGGAGAAAGATGAGGCAGTCTTCTGTAAAGATTCACAGCCTTGGAAACCATATGGGGCAGTCCTACTCTGCCCTGTACAGTTACTTTGTGTCAGAATCAACTTCACAGCAACAGGTAATGTGGGAAGCACAATCGGTGACTGATCGTGAATTTCTACAATTGAAAAGTGATTTTATTCTCAGCCTGGTGAAAAGTGTACTCAGAAATATTTTAAAATTAGTGTACTGTGAAATTAACAAACAGGTTTAAAGAGAGAGAGAGTAAATGGATTCTGAGAAGTAAGCCAGTTACCACATAACCTCTTCCCAGCCAGCGTTACTCTTGTCCTCTTCTGTTTGTTCTGCAGTGAATCGGTGTCATCATTTTCATCCACCGGAACCAGCACGCCCACAGAGGCACCCAACTCTTGGTCCGGGACACAGAGTTCCACCACTGGGTTATCTACAGAAAGGAGCTCAGTGTACTCTTGGAGAGATGATGTATGCCCAGAATGTTTGGGATAATCCTGTGATTATTACTTTTTTTTGTTTTTTTTAATTGTGATTTGGGTGAAAGTTTACAGAGCAAATTCACTTTCCATACAGTAGTTCACATACTTTGTCTCATGACATTGACTATAATTTACCACGGAGCAACAGCTCCCCTCTCACTTCCTCCCACTAGTTACCTTTTCCTTATGTCCATCCCTCCATGCACTCCTGCCCCCTGAGCTGTCTCCCTGTGCATAAACAGCCCTTCTCTCTCCCATGATTGTTCTCTCCAAGGAGTGTATCTACTGCAGGTAAATGTTCAACTCATATGACTATCTTTCTTTGGTTGTAAGCCACACATGTGGGTTCAATTCCAGACCTGAAGGGCAGCTAGGGGCCATAGTCTCAGGGGTTCCACCAGGCTCTATCAGACCAGCAAACCTGGTCCCCCACCTTTTTTTTCCCCAAAATGATTTTTAGTTTTGTTCCACATTGTTCTCCCACTCTATCCAGGCTCTCCTACGTAGACACCCTCCAAATGGTTGAGAGTGGTAGCCGGGAGCCATCCAGTGCTTCTGGTCTCATTGTCATATAGGCTGTGGATCGCATGGTGATTCTAAGAAATATAAAAATGGCAAGAACTTAAGGCTCAGTTTCTTGAGGATATAAGTTTTGGGTGACTAGGACTAATTGTTTCCATGGATCTTTGGTTTTCTTCATTCTTCTTTGCTCTGGATGGGGAGAGACCCATCGTTGCATCTAGATGAATGCTTGGAAGCTTTCAAGATCCCAGTTGCTACTCCCCAAAGTAGGAGGTGGAACAATGTTTTGTGTAGTATGTTATGCCAATTGAGCTTGATATCCCTTGAGACTATGGTCCTGAGCCCACAGGTTCAACTACTCACTCCCTCTGGGTAGCTGCCTGTGACCAAGAAGTGACTACAACCTTGTCCCTTGTCACTTCTACTATACACCTGGGAATTCTTCCAGAACATACAAATACACTTGTAGAACCATTGTCTGCCAACACTATACATGATTTTGGGTACACTTCCCAGTACATGTGTTGCTATGTGCCATCGAGTCAGATCTGATTCATAGCAACCCCCTGCTTGGGTTGCCAAGGCATATCACTACGGAAGTAGATTACCCAACCTTCCTTCCAAGGAGTGGCTGGTGGGTTTGAACCGCCAGCCTTCTGGTTAGCAGTTAAGTGCCTTAGGCACTATGCTACCAGAGCTCCAGTACATAGAAATACCTAATAGTTCAGCCTGTCCACCCATATACCCATGTTTGCCTTCACTGACAATTTAGTACTGTATATGCAAAAGGGTTCATCTTTGTTGTCTGCACCTCCCATGTCCCTCTCTATGTCTTCCTCTTCCTCAATGCCAGCGTGTTGATCACTCACATTTGGTACGTTGCCCTTCTCTTCACCCAAATCAATACTTAGCTCTACCTATCTAACAGTGTTCCCTCCCCACCCCTCCCATCCCTGGTAACCAACAAAGAAAATTTCCTTCCATATATACACCTTTCCTTGACTTTTACAATAACTAATACAATATTTGTCCTTCTGTGATTGACTTATTTCACTCAGCATAATGTCATTCAAGTTCAATGTGATTATTGCTTTTATGAAGAATTGCTTTCTTATTTTTAACAACTCTTTTTACCAATTATAAAAGCAATAAATATTTACAAATGTTTTAAAAATAGAGGAAAAAAAGGGGAAAAAATCATAATCCTATAAACCCATGTTTTGCTGTTGATAGTCTTAATTTTTTTTCCTCCTTCCAGCTCCCCCAAGTATTTTATATATGATTTCTTGCTAACCAAAAGGCTGGCGGTTCAAATCCACCAGCCGCTCCTCAGAAGGAAGACTGGGCAAATCCACCTCAAAGGCCCAAGGAGGGGTTGCTATGAGTCAGATTCGACTCTACGGCAGTGAGTTTGGTTTGGTTTGGTTGTGTGATTTCTATTGTTGGAAATTCAGGATATTGTTGTTAGTTGCTGTTGAGTCAATTCCAACTCATGGACATTCAGGATAGACCTCACAGGAACTCTAATAAGAGAGTTTCTGGAAAAGTAAAAAGCATGAAAAACCACCATTGAGTTTTCTGCCAGTAGTCTAAAACCAGATATCCTACTTTCACTTTCTCATTCAGCTGAATCTATTTAGCTTTAACCCCTCTTTTGTTTCTTGAGGGAGTAGGATCCTTACCTGGGTGAGCTTTAGTCTACAACTCATACTTTTGTTAGGAACTCTGCTGATCCCACAGTCTCCTTTCTCTTTATCCAGGCACGTTTTCCTGAAAATCCTGGAACACCGCATTTTGTTGAGCCCATTTGGCTATGGAAGAGCTCCTTACTCACTGCCATTGAGTTGATCCTGACTCATAGTGACCCTTCCTTGGGTTTCTAAGGCAGTATCATTAGGGAAGTAGATTGCCTAATCTTCCTTCCAAGGAGTGGTTGGTGGGTTTGAACTACTAGCCTTCTCGCTAGCATTCATATGCCTTAGGCACAATGCCACCAGAGCCCCTAGGACAGCAAAATGTTCTATTTTAGCTCTTCATTTGCATTCTGCTTTTCTTTGCTTTCTTTGAAATCAGCCTCCACTCCTTAGTCCACGTGGGTCTACTTGTAGTTTGTAACAGTGATTCTCAGTGGTTTTAAAGGGGGGCTGGAAGGAGGTCAGTTCAAAACTACTCAGAGCATATTTTTTCATGATATGTGACTTCCTCACTTGTGACAAACTGCCCTCTATTCCCTGCCGTCAGCCTCACTCAGGGCCACCTCCACTCACACCTTTTTTCCTCAGGGATATTCCAGTGGGAAGAAGAATGAGAACTATTAATTCACTCTCTCCGAAATCTAGAATTCTTTTATATAATTACTTAAGGAGATTCTTATGACTTGCTTTACAGCATTTAAAATACGCCATATAATCACAATTGCTTTTAATTTTAATTTACTTTTTGATAGGTAATATTAAAAAAACCAAAATGCTAAAGGTAGAGAAATCAAAGCAAAGCATTTTCCATACCCCAGCCACCAAGTTACCTCTAGGACCCACATAGAGTTGTTGGTTGTTCCCCTTATTTGCATTTTAAGAGATGATTCAACTCCTCTGTAGCCTGGGAAGTCAGTTTATTCTCAATTTGAGGGAAAAACGTAGCATAGGAAATACTGTAAAACATTACTGTGAAAATTAGCCTGCATTGCCCATTTTAGATCAGGTACGTCAGACTGAATATTCAATTACTTGTTTTGAGATGTGGAGTAGATTTCAGGTTCCATGCCACTGGAAGAAAGGTTAACTAGAGTTCTTCTTAACCTGGAGCAAGCTTGTTTGGTGTTGGTTCTCCCAATCGTAGTAATGTTTGTGTTCTCCTCATTGGCTGTGACTTTCCTGAAAGCCTTGTTAAGACCGTTCCCTTTCAGCCAAGAAGAACATCTAGAAAGAGTGAAAGGTTTTCTCATTCTCAGTTCACTGCAGCTGCAAGGCAAGAGCCTCTTGAGTCCTGACAAGAAAAATTAGTACTCTGGCTTCATCCCAATTATGAAGCTATCACTTATGAATTAAAACTTAATGTATATATTATATTTTTCATTTATTAATATGTATAAATTAATAATTTTCATAAGTGTTAAACAATTTGAAGTTAATAAGATAGCTGAGGATTGGTTTTCTCATTGATTAATAGAAGGTAAATGGCCCTTTCTACAAAAGTAATTACCTTTTCAATAGTATTATCAGAACTAAAAAAAAAAAAAAAACACCTTGAATTGGGCAGGCACCACTATAGGAAGGACATATGTGTATATGTGTATGTGTAGATATGTGTGTGTATGACTCACAGATCATGTGGTAGAAATTACCTCTTTTTGTCAATTAAAGAAAGTAAGCCTCAGAAGAGGCTGACCACTGATTGTAAAGTCCATGTCCTTTTCATCATGTCATACTCCTTCCTATAGAATGGATTACTTTAGAAATATAAGCATAATTGATTGTGAAGCCCATATTTCTATAACGTGTGGTCCGGTGGCTAAAATATGCGTTTATATGCGTTTCTGTTTTAGGAGTTTGACAAAGACAATGCACAGAAGGTGCAGCAGTTATTCTGGGAGGTTGAGGAAATGTTATTTGAAGGGAAAGTAAGTGCTCAGACCCAGAATCTACTGGCCGAATGCAGTGAGTGGGCCAGAAGATCCCTCCACCTGAGGTAGGGAAATGGTTAATAGTAATTCTCTGAAATGGGTTTTGAACCACCCGCTCCTTACTTGGATTTATAATCAATACATTTTGACCGACAGCACATGCCCAGTCACAATATGTACACAGAACACATGCTCTTTACTGAGAAATCACATCCTTTGTTAGGGTATCTGAAGAAACATTTCAATACTCAAGATCATTTTAATTGTGAGAAGCAAATGTAGCTCATCCTCTAAATGACATCACATATGTAATATATGCAAGAACAAGAGAATTAATTCTTCATCTCCATGTTCACTAGCATATGAGCAACATGTGCCTGTCCTCAGAGTTGAGAACAGTTTGGGGCAGAATGATTGGCTCGATGAATCTTATCTTCCATATGTAGAAAACACAATTTATGATCCTTACGTAGGGAGATTCTTTATTTTATTTTTGATACCAAAGACAGAGAATATGGAGTTGGTATGAAGGGAAGCTTTTCTTTCTCAGTTCACTTAACCAGCCTTTTCCAACTGCCATCAAGTCGATTTCAACTCATAGTGAGGTGATAGCCAGCCTACTTAGGAGAAGATCCATCTCAGCTGTCTGAAGTTTCTCTATCTTATATTTGGGTGAATAAATTAAAATACTTATACAAATGTGGATGGATTATATAGTTGGTGACCTCAACTGGATAACTTTTTTTTTTTTTTTTTTGTCTTAACTAAGTTATTTCTGTTCTTTTTCATCCTGCCATGAACTCTCTACCTTAAAGAAAATGGCATGTTCAGGGGTTGTTCATTGTGAGTGCTTATTCTTCTAGGAATGATGCACTTACCAAAATGCCAGGAATCAGACCTGTCCTGTCAGTGTTGTCTTATGTAGTAAAGACAAAAATGAAAGAGGTGAAGGTGAAAAAGAAAAGACCACAAGATGTATAAGCCCAGCATACACATTAGTATCCTTTACTTCATTATGCATAGGAGTTCCAGTGGTGCTGTGGCTAAGGCATTCAGCTACTAACCAAAAGATCGGCTGTTTGAACCCACTAGCCACTCGCTTCTTTAAAGATTTACAGCCTTGGAAATACTATGGGGTCACTATGAGTCAGAATTGACTCAATGGCAGTAGATTTGGTTTCTTGGGTTTCATTAAGTATAATATTAGGTAACATTTATAGGGAGCTTTTAAGTAGTCAGTTTGCCCTAGACGTGTGACATACGTTATGCACCGCCCCCCCCAAAATGCCTTCAAGTTCATTCCAACGCCTAGCGACCCTTTAGGATAGAGTAGAACTGCCCCATAGGGTTTCCAAGCCTGTAAATCTTTAGGGAAGCAGATTGCCTCATCTTTCTCCTACGGAGTTGCTGGTAGGTTCATCCACCAACCTTTTGGTTAGCAGCTCAATGCTTTAAGCACTATTCAACCAGAGCTCCTTATGTCCCACCAGGTGACCAAGTAACTATTATTTCATTTTGCAGAAAAAAACTAAAACAAGTGAAAATAGTGGTTGAGAGAAGCAGAGAACTTTGCCTATAGTCAGTCAGTTTTAGGAACAGTGTTGGTAACAGGTCTGTACACCTCCCACAAAGCCCGTACTTTCTCAGTGACACCATCAACCTCTCATGTACCCGTACACACCTTATCACACCACACACACACCATCAGAATCATTAATTTATCCTGCTTTTAAAATCTCAAAACATCTTTCCTTTTCCAGTAAGAAACATTAATAGTTTTTATATTTTTTTCATTTCTGTACCTTGCAGAGTATTAGGAAGACAGCTCATCCTGCCAACTGATGAAGGCTTCCAGCACTTCCGAGTCAGTGGGCCTAGCTCTGTAACCCACAAACCCTTACTTGAATCCTATGAATGTGGCAGCAACATCAGAGAGTATGTCTGTATAAATTGTTTATGAAAAGTATTTTAAACTGTATTTTAGTTATACCTTTTCATGTTTATCTCACCCATGATATCCTCTTCTCCACCTATTCAGAAACTTAGATTTGAATGAAAAACAAGTACAGAACATTTTTGTCACAAGCTGCTTTTAATTCTAAATTTATCATATACATACACACACACATATATACATATCTCTCTGACATTGAGTCTATTGTGACTCATAGAGTAGAGACCCCCATTGAATTTCCAAGGTGGAAGGAAGGTTGGGCAATCCTACTTCCGTAGTGATACTGCCTCGGAAACCCAAGGAGGGGTCGCTATGAGTCGGGTTTGACTCGACGGCACATAACAACAACAACAATCTTTATGGAAGTAGATTGCCCCATCTTCCTTCCACGGAGCGGCTGGTGGGTTTGAACCACCAATGTTTGGGTTAGTGGTCAAATGCCTTAGGCAGTGCACCACTAGAGCTCCTTGTACACACATACACACATGTATACAAATATATAATGAATGCATAGTGAATATATATACAAAAAAAAGCCTTTTCATTATGGGAATTGCAATCAATGTCATAAAATAATATGTATGAAGTGCTGTATGAAAAATGAATTTACTCTATAAATTTTCACCCAAATCACAATAAAAAAGATCAAACAAACAAACACAAGAAACACATTGCTGTCAGTAGATTCCAATTCATAGTGACCCTATAAGGTGGAGTAGAACTTCCCCATTGGGTTTTCAAGGCTGTAAATTTTCACGGGAGCCAATTGCCACATCTTTCTCCCACAGAGTTGTTGGTGGGTTTGAATTGCCAACTTTTTGGTTAGCAGCCAAGCACTTAACCATTGTGCCACCAGGGCTCCATAATACACACACACACACACACACACACACAAGTCTGTTTATTTGCATATACATGTGTATATTTATTTGCAAAAGAGTTAACTTCAACTTCTATTCCAAAGCCACTTTGAAAGCCAGGCTATGTGCAGAATCAGATCTGTTTCCTTGCGATGAATCTTTAGCCTCACGGCAGTAGCAGATGAAGAAAGGCTAAATCCCATTTACTTTTGTTTCCTAACAGATTTCAATAAATCTCCCTGTACTTTCACATATATTTGTCCCCTGATGTCCAGCACTTGAAAACGACTACAAACTCAGAATAATTTAGATTTTTAAGAATTTTAGCAATGTCTATCTCAAAATGTTTTTAAGGATATGGGTTTTGTCAACTGTAATATTCAATGATCTTCAGTTTGGAATTGTGCAATTTTTGCATAATTTAAAGGTCAGGCATTGTTATATTCTACAGCCTTACATGTAGAATCTGTTTCTCCCCATAGACTGTGCATCTCTGGCTCTCAAATCCTCCCAGCAGCACTCTCAGCTCCTGCCCTTCAGGGGGCTGAGGGCACTGGGATTGCTGACCTAGAAGCATGTTCACGCCTGGAAGAAGAGGTTTACGACGTGGATGGGAAGATTGAAGAGTATTTTGCTTTCGATGGAGAAGAAGAGTAAGTAGAATTTTGTTTGATATTTACTTACTAAAATAAAAGTAATATTAATTTATTGGGCATTTATTTTTATTAAATGCTCATTGATTCTTGTATGTATCTTGTACTTATACAGAAGCCTTTCCATTCTTTCAAACATAATGTGCTCCCAAAAGTCTTTAGGTTATCAGTGTATATTTTAGAGCAGTGCTTCTCTCCCTTTCTTTCAGAGTGAAAATCAGAATATGTGTTCCCCGTGTTGGTGGCAATGGGCAGTGCTACTACAGTAGAGCACTTGTGCCTAGGGGCTTCCGTGCACTATGCCTAGATTGCTCAAAGGGCAGAGAGAAGTTCCAGTCTCTACGATACTAAATGCATAGTTGGTTCTCAATCCTCAAATATTTTTCATAAAAATTTGCCCCATGAGTGAAAATTAGCACATTAAAAAAATAACAATTTTCTGACTGAAACAAGAATGTCATGTTTATCTACGTATATGAATGTATATACATGCATGTATATTATATAGTTACACTGGTAGATAGTATTATTTTAACTTTGACCGTGGATACTTTTAGTAATTAGAATGGGTCTTTATCCTTAGTGACGATGAATATCTTCAGCACAAAAAAGTTCACCGTGGTAGAAAATGGCATAAGCATGGACTTCCTCCCATCTCCCCTCATGACTGTATCAAAGATGCGGTGGCTGCAGAGGTGTTTGATCACATCTGGAGAGATATGGTAGAGCTTTTGAAAGAGCTGGTTAGAAAACACTGGAGAACTGTACTCTCAGGTACTTAAGTGTAGAATTTGGCATAACAAAAAGAAAACATAAATCCTCTTTCTCAGCTTTGTGGCATTTTGTCTGGGTCTTTACCCAGGACATGGTTGAGGTGAGAAAGGTTTTCTAATTAAAGATTCACAAAGTGATCTTCAGTCACTTCAAAAGGACATTATTGTTTTTTTGGATTACAAAACATAATACTATTCACTCTGGAAAATTTAAAAAACATAGAAATATATAACAAAGAAGACAGAAACCACTTCTCCCTTCTAGATATAATGATGTTAGCATTATATCTCCCAAACTTTTTAATAACATATATTTTAACATAATTGAGTTAAATTGTACATACCATTTTGTAACCTACTCTCCATTTTTTAAAAAATGTTGTTGTTGTGTGCCATCAAGTCGGCCTCGACTCATAGTGACCCCTTCTTGGGTTTCCAACATAGTATCACTACAGAAGTAGATTGCCCAACCTTCCTTGTGAGGAGTGGCTGGTGGGTTTGAACCACCAGACTTCTGGTTAGCAGTCAAGTGCCTTATGCATTATGCCACCAGAGCTCCCTTTAAAAAATTAGTATTTACTAAATATTCTTAAACAGAATTAAAAAAAAATACTGAATAGTATTATATCATAAATAAATTTATTGTAATTTACCTAACTAATCCCTAATAATGAGATATTTGTTTTTAGCTGTTCATGATAATTACTATTGCTATGAATAATATAAGGACATTATTTGTTACATAAAATGCAAGCATAACTGGTTTAATAATCATTTCAATTTATAAATTGTTTTCTAAACTATTTAAAATTGAGCAGAAACAAATCATAGAAATTTCTATCAGTGATGGATGTTAATGCCTAGTTTTATGTAATAAATTTATTCTTAGGGTAAAATCATGATAACTTAAGAAACTATTGCTTTTTCAACCCAAAAAGATTATTTGGACTTCCATAAACTACCAGAGATCTTCATTGCCCAACAAGAGTATATTCCTTGTTTTTACATACTACTGAAAAGATAGGCATTCCCTCCTCAGAGGTCACGATTTAGCAAAATAATAGATCAGTGCACAAAATCAAGGACATTACCTGTGAGTACCCAAAACACAAACAAAAATTCCAAAACTCACTGCCATTAAGTCAATTCCAACTCATAGTGACATCCACTGGGTTTCCAAGGCTGTAGATCTTTACAGAAGCACACTGCCTCATCTTTCTTCTGGAGAGCAGCTGGTGGGTTTGAAGTAAGGCTCCATTAAAAAACCATCTATACAAGACCAAAAGGTCAACAATTACTCGGGAGCAAACATGAGAAGACAAGGGAGGCAAGGAAACTAGAATACTGGAAATGAATCAACCAGATGCAATGAATAAGTATGTTGATACATTGTGAAAAATATAACTAGTATCACTGAAAAACTTGTGTAGAAATTGTCATGTGGGAACTTAATTTGCTGTGTAAGCTTTCACCTTAAGCACAATGAAATATTGGGGCAAAAAAAAAAAAAGATAGGCATTCTATTATGTGTGTATAAAAAAGCATCACATCTGCCAATTGCTCTGTGGTGCAATAGCATAGACTCATGTAACCCAACAACAAATATTCTCTTTGAACAGTGCATTTTGAGTGTGTGTATTAGATAATCTGATGTTTAACGTGGAAGCTCTGGTAGCACAGTGTCTAAGGCATTTGACTGCTAACCAGAAGGCTGGTGGTTCAAACCCACCAACGCACTCCTTGGAAGAACTGGGCTATCTACTTCCATAGTGATACTGCCTTGGAAACCCAAGGAGGGGTTGCTATGAGTCAGATCTGACTCAATGCTTAATGTGGTATATTTTTGTTTATTAAATGTTTGATTATAATATCTATTTTCATGCTGACACAGAAGGAAAAAAACAAAAAGAAAAATTGAAAGTAACTGAGAATAAATCTCAACATACAGTCATTTCTCGATGTAACCCTGAAACATCAAGTGTTCCTCCATCCAGAAGTTCTGAAACTCGAAGCATATCCCTGGCTTCTCATCTTATTCCACCTCAGGTAGATGCTTTTCCACTCATCTCTCTCTTTCCTTCAATCTTTATATCCCTTGTTTCAGTTGATAAAGAGAATTATTCTTTTATATCTGTTATTAAGATATTCATGTTTGTCAATAATACCCAAATCTAACATTATTATTTCATGCAGTTTAATAGAATCACCATAATCGTTAATGGAGCAGGGATACTCAGATTTGAGATTCTGTACCTGGGTAGAGTTTTTTCACCATTTTGGGAGAGAAAAAAATTCTTTTCCCTTAATATTTCTAGCCAGTTTGAAGATTATAAATGTTCTCCTTTCCTTCCACCAAAATGATAAAATAGTCAGTGAGTATATATGAGGTTCACTCAAAATTTATTCTGTTAAGTGCACTGAATTAGGTGCTTTGTGGAGGAATATAAATGAATAAAACAGTCCTTGACCTAGTAAAACAAAAATTATAATACAAGGTCAGATGTAGCACAGTCTGTGAGAGATGTGCAAAAGCGCACTGTGGGAGGGTAAGGGAGGTGATGATTAGTCTTAACTAGAGCTGGAGGTTTGTTTTTTTAGATTGGAGGTGAAATTTGAGCAGAAACGTGAAGAAATGAGCAGAACTTTCATGAGTGGGAGAAGTCCGGGTGGGTCATTTCAGGCCAAGCAAAGGCATGAAGGAAGGAAAGGTGGAGTGTGTTTGGTGAACAGTGCTTGGCCTAAGGAGTTAGAGGGTAGGACCCTGGCAATAGCAAGAGGTCTGGTGGGAAGAGCAGGAGATTTGGAATTGAGGCCAATGAGGAGTACTAGTTTGGGCATGGGAGCTCTGGTGGCATAGTACCTAAGGCATTTGACTGCTAACCAGAAGGCTGGCGGTTCAAACCCACCAGCCACTCCTCAGAAGGAAGATGGGGTAATCTACTTCTGTAGTGATACTGCCTCAGAAACCCAAGGAGGGGTCACTAGGAGTCGGGTCTGACTCGACGGCACATAACAACAACATTTTGAAGTAGTCAAAGCTTTCTAATGGTAATTGTAATAGGTCTTAATTTTTTCCTGTAGCATTTGTTTTTGCATACTTTCAATATGAGGGAAAATGTGATGTGTGGTTGCTACATCTATTCATCAAATAAAATAGGATTCTAGTTTCAGAAATTCTATTTCTCTGAATCTAAATAGTACTGGTCATACTGTGGAACTGAAGAGGGAATGAATAGCTGTTTAGCCCACATATTTTATATCATTTAATTCTCACAATAATTCCATGAAGGAAGTACCATTATCCCCATATTAAAGATGAGGAAATTAAAGCTCCAAGAAGAAAGTAATCTTTCCAAGATCACCAGCTAGATAGCAGTTAGAACTGTGATTCAGATTTAAGCTGTTTCAGTGTCATGCTTGGGTTATTTTCCAATACATCGTGCTGCTTTTAGAAAGATGATTTGGGGAAGTTGTGAAGGATAGAGCAGAGAAAAGAAGTCCAAGGCAAACAGATCAGTTAGGAGCTGAGATAGCTTCATCTTGTTGTTCCAGATCTTCTCTCCTTTCTTAACCCTGCGTTTGCTCTGGAGGCTGATCTACGTTGACTACGTCAGAAGGCTCCCTTGTCCTCCATACTCTGGTTGAATGTAGGAGCTCAGAGCATGGGAGAAGAATGAATCCTGGTTATAAATCCCCCTGTCCCCTACCTGCCAAGTCACAGTGGGTTGGTGCCACTTCTCTCCATGTAGCTACCCACTCCAAGTTCCAGGAACCTCTCCTAACTCTTGCCACTTCAGACATAAGCATGGTAATGATTCTCCACTTTGACAAGTCTTAGGGGACTAGGATATTCTTTTTTGTCTTCTTCCTCTGTCTTTATTAAATATAGTCCATTTATTAACTTTCCTCAAATTAGCCAGTTTGATCATGTCCACTTCTTTTCTCCTGATTCCTGACAGGCATCAGTAATTAAAATGGAATTGAGTGTTTTTTTTTTTTTTAATTTTACTTTTTCACTTTTCTCAGATTCATCGCTTCTCCAACAATTTTTATAGTGATTTAAATGGTGTGATGACAATTCAAGCTAAACCACTTCAACAGAGACCTACCTATTTTGCAGACAGAACACAGTATGTATAAGAAATAATTAACCAGTCTTTTCCCAATGCTGGAAAACATGAGGACTATAAGAGGCATAAATCTCATTTAATCCCATGCTAAAGAGGTGCCAAAGGATATCCTTGAGGAGGATGAATCTGTTGTGGAAGAATTAAAACATAATATCCTAGTTGTTGCTGTTGCTGTTGTTTGCCATCGAGTCGGCCCCAACTCATAGTGACCCCTCCTTGGGTTTCTGAGGCAGTATCACTACGGAAGTAGGATTGCCCAGCAAGTATAAAACCATTGTTATTATATATGAGGTTTGAGGTTCAGGGAGATGTGAAAAGGGGAATGTAGCTGGGAATCCTTAATTTGAGGGCTTTTGGTAGTTGATTGCAAACAATGAGAAACTTAGACTTTTTTTTCCCCTGTGAATGACTTCTAGATTGAAATTGAAATGATAGTCTATCCATTCACTCAATAGATACTTAAGAATATCTTCCATATGACAACACTGTTCTAAAATGTTCTTGTTGTTGTTAGGTGCTGTTGAGTCAATTCTGACTCATAGCGAGCCCATGGGACAGCATAGAACTGCCCTGTAGGGTTTTCTAGGCTCTAATAATCATGGAAGCTGCATCTTTCTCCCATGGAACTGCTGGGTGGGTTCAAACCTCCAGCCTTTCAGTTAGTGGCCAAGTGGTTTACTGGTGTACCACCAGGACTCCTTAGATGGTACCTAGTGATTGACCTAGTGATGGTACCTAGGAGCTCTGGTGGCATAGGGCCTAAGGCATTTGACTGCTAACTAGAAGGCTGGTGGTTCAAACCCACCAGTTGCTCCTCAGAAGGAAGGTTGGGCAATCTACTGCTGTAGTGATACCTCCTCAGAAACCCAAGGGGAGGTTGCTATGAGTCGGAGCCAACTCGACGGCAGTGAGTTTGGTTTTTCGGTTTTTAGTGATCAACACATAGATATATTTCCTGTTCTCATGGTGCTGACATCTGAGTAACTAACTTGATTTCCCTCCCACAGTAATGAACAAGAGGAGAAATCAACAGATATAGGGGCCAGTGTGCCTTCCTCAGCACGGCACCGACGTGCAAGAATCTTAGATGCTCGAGGACTACAGAACTCTGCCAAGAAAACACCCATGCACAGGAGACTGCCTTCTCTCACTTCAGATTCACAGAGAATTAAAACTCCCAATGTGTACAGCGATGAAGTTCTTAGGGGAACAAAATTGTAAGTCTTCTTTCTCTCATGGTAAACTAAAAATTACATAAGGCAGGGTCTATGGATTTTTATAACCCAAATATCTCTAACTAATGTTATATAGACCCTTTTTCTAATGAATTGATTTGGGTATTGAATAATAATTTTATTTCAGTTAGTATACTTAGCTGTGTGCTAGACTATGGGGTCAGGCAGTGTACCTGCATTGGTTTCCTAAGGTTGTTATAATAAGTTACCCCAAATTGAGTGATATAAAACAACAGAAATTTATTGTTTGACAGTTCTGTAGGCTAGAGATGAAGTCAAGGTGTCGGTAGTGCCCTATTCCCTCCAAAGGCTCTAGGGAAGACTCCTTCCTTACCTCTTACAGCTTCTGGTAGCTGTTGGCAATCTTTGGCATTTCATGACTACAGATGCATCACTCCAGTCTCTACCTCTGTCATCATAAGGTGTTCTGTTTGTTTGTGTCACCATTTCTCTTATTAGGACAGCAGTCATTTGATTTAGGGCCCACTCTAATCTAGTAGGAGCTCATCTTAACTAATTATACTTATTTCCAAACAAGGTTACATTTACAGGTATTGGGGGTTAGAACTTTAGCATATCTTTCAGGGAACACAGTTCACCTCCAATAGTATCTATAGCCCAGGCAGCTAGGCTGTTGGGACTCTAATGGCGGAGTGAACTTGGATAGGTCACTTAAACATTCTGAGACTTAATTACCTCATTTGTAAAAGTAATAACTAATTAAAACTTTTAAATACATAAGGAATTAAAAAAAAAAAAAACTTATTGCCATCGAGTTGATTCCAACTCATAGCAACCCCTGTTGGGTTTCCAAAGCTGTAAATGTTTACAGAAGCAGACTGCCCCATCTTTCTTCCATGGAACAGCTGGGGTTCAAACCATTGACCATTTGGTTAGCAGCCAAATACCTTAACTCCCACACCAACATACTATTAATACATGTTTACATAAAATAATTATAGAAAATGCTTGTAAAAAAGGGGGAGGGGGATATATACCTATTGTTGTTGTTGTTGTTGTTATGTGCCATGGAGTCGGACCCAACTTATAGTGACTCCTCCTTGGGTTTCCGAGGCAGTACCACTATGGAAGTAGATTGCCCCATCTTCATTAGGTATTAGTTATTAAGTATATCTAAGCATTTGCATTTTATGTAGGAAGTTCCAGAAAACTTGACTTTATAGTTGTTGTTGTTGTTGTTGTTATGTGCCGTCAAGTTAGCCCCGACTCATAGCGACCCCTTCTTGGGTTTCCGAGGCAGTATCACTACGGAAGTAGGATTGCCCAACCTTCCTTCCGAGGAGTGGCTGGTGGGTTTGTTAGCAGGCAAGTGTCTTAGCCACTATGCTACCAGAGCTCCCATTTATAGACCATTGCCTAATTCAAAAAGAGTTTGTCTCATCTTTCACTATAGAATCATGAAAGAATCTTTTAGTTTTCTAATTCAAGTATCAGGCGATACTAATGTTAGTAATAGCAGCTCATGTTTACTGATTGTTTTCTATGTTACCAGCAGAGTACTAAGTGACTTATATTTATTATTGTATTTATTCTCCACCACAAACCTTCTGAGTTGATACTGATATTACCCCAAATTAAAGATGAGGAAGTGGAAGCTGAAGGAGGTTGAAGAATGTATCAAAACTCATTCCACTAGTGAGCGGCCAGGTTGGAACTCTCAGTGTTCTCCAGCTACAGAATTTACCCCGTTGACCAAGCCATGTGGCTTTCTGCAGCAAGAGAGTGGAGTTATTGGAGAGGCTGGGCTTATGTCCCCTGATGGAGTAGGTCAAACAGTAATTGGACTTTTCTTAATGCACTCGTAGCACCACTTTCACCTTTTTGTTAGGGACATGGTTGTTTATTTGTTTCCCGTAGTTTAGGACTAATATTAACAGCTATATTGGAGTCTGTTCTGTTCATTTTTGCAGATTCTCTCTCTGTAATTATTATTGTGACCAATCTAGGAAGGGCATTTTCACCTTCTCCCCATGTCCTTGCTATTGGCTCTCTCCTCTTTCTCCCAGCCTACTTGGACTCCAGTATCAGATTTTCACCAATCTTTCTATTTCCTACTGAAACAAATTCAGACTCCTCCAACCGTATTTTCCCTGCATGTTTTGGTCCCTCCCTCATGGTAGACTGGTATTGCTCAACCTCTTTTTTCCATTATTGCCATGAGAAGAGACTTGCTGAACTTTTTTTGTAATTATTCCTCCACTTATGGAATTTTAGTACCCCAGATATACTGTATATTTGTACTTACATTTACGTAGAAAGAGAAAGATATTTTTATTTCCATCTGAAGAACTAATTTTACCCTCTTGGGGGAGATATCACCCCTTTTGATTATGTATCACCCATCTGTACTTGATCAGCCTTATATTCCCTCTGACCCCCAAAATATTCCAGCTGTTGCTTACTTTCATGATTTTCTTCATGTCCTGCCTTTCACTTTTTTAGAGATGACATTATTATTTTTTTTCTAATTATCAAATAACTGTGAGATCACTAGAGTCCCTGGATGCAGCACATGGCTAATGCATTTGGCTGGGGGTTGCATCTGCCCAGAGATGCCTGGGGAGAAAGGCCTGACAATCTACTCCCAGAACATAAGCCACCAAAAATCCTCTAGAGCACAGTTCTGCTCTGACACCTGCGATGCTGCCATGAGTTGGAGATAACTAGATGGAGACTAGTACTGGATGAGTTTACTGTGGAACATTAGGACAATACCAAAATATGAGTGGAAATCAAAAACCATCTGTGTGCCCATCACATAAAAATAGCAAATGTATATCAATTGTTGATAGATTTCTTACCAATTGTCCCTATGATAACATTTTTTCTTTTGTTTCTATTGTCTTGCTTGTACCATTAACATTATCTTTCTCTTGTGTGGTATAGCACTTTGTCATATAGTTTTTTCCTTTATCATGATATATTTAACATATTCATATTTTCCATGTAATTAAATATTTCTGAAAACACACTCTTAATGACTACAAAATAATCACATAAATATAATGATAATTTATTAGGCAGTCCCTTATTACTGAAATTTTCTGTTTTTTCCATCTTTTCACTATTATAATGTGCAGTGAAAATCATTGTATATGAATCTTAATAAGGATATGATTAAATTGTTTTCTGGTGGTGCAGTCCTACAAGTAAAGCTATCAGGTCAAAATTATGAATACTTTTAAGGCTCTTGACCTCCTCAGCAAATTGTTTCCCAGAGTAGTATGCTAATTTATAATCCCACTGAGAATACATGAGTATCTCTTTATTTGTAGCCTCTAAATTTTAGATATATATTTCAAAATGTTGATAGTTTTATAGGTCAAATTATCATATTTTAGCTTTCCCATATTAATTATTAATGAATAAAAGAATTAGTAGCATAGTGCCTAAAGCACTTGACTGCTAACCAGAACTCTGGCAGTTCAAACCCACCAGCCACTCCTTGGAAGGAAGGTTGGGCAATCTACTTCCGTAGTGATACTGCCTCAGAAGCCCAAGGAGCGGTCACTATGAGTTGGGTCCAACTCGATGGCAATCAACAACAAAAAGAATTAGAAACTGTTTTCAGAATCTCTCTCTCTACTCTTATGCAAGAACGAGACACTTTAATTTTTGTACCTTAATATATGGTAGAAGATGTCTCCTTTCATTACTTCTCTTTTAATAAAATTTACTCACCCATCCTGACCAATAAACTTTAAAATCAATTTTGTCATATTCCCCGCCCCCCCCTAAAAAAAACCTCATCAGGCCTCATTAGTTTCATAACATTATTCTATAAAACAATGTAGGAAAAATTGACAGCTTCACCACATTCAATAATCTCATCAAAGAATATCATTTTCCTCTATTATTTTTATCCTCATTATATCCTTTCTAAAGTTTTGTATATTTCTCATCTAGTCTCTGCACATTACTAATTTTATTACTAACCAGCAGGCTGGTGGTTCAAAACCACCAGTTACTCCTCAGAAGGAAGGTTGGGCAATATACTTCCATAGTGATACCACCTCAGAAACCCAAGGAGTCGTCACTATGAGTCAGGCTGACTCAATGGCAGTGAGTTTGGTTTTATATACTATATTACACCTTCACTTGCAATTCCCTTCCATTTTCCCTCCCTCCATCTCCATGAGTCCTTCCTTATAATTTTTGTATCCCTCATTGATTGCACCATTCTCTAAGTTTCTACCAAACATTGAAAACAAAACTCACTGCTGTCAAGTTGGTTCAGACTCATAGCGACCTCTTCTTGGATTACCAAGGCAGTATCTCTATGGAAGTACATTGCCCACTCTTCCTTCTGAGGAGTGGCTAGTGGGTTTGAACTGCCAGCCTTCTGGTTAACAGTCAAATGCCTTAGGCACTATGCCACCAGAGTTTACATTTAGAGCCTATACCATAGCATTATATTAAATACTCTGTTGCATTGTTGTCTAGTTACTTCATATGCTTTAACCTTGTTTTCAGTAACTCATAAGCTCCTTAAGAACAAGAACAAGAACATCAGTTATTTTTGTGTTCCATACTGTTCTGAGCATAGTTGAACATTCAGTAAATCCAGATTGACAGTCACTGCTCAAAAAGGAGAATAGGACCAGGGCTGGTGATCCCTCCTCACATTTGTCTTCCTGAAATTTAGCTCCTCCTTCTACTTGAGCCTTCTTTTTGGAAGGTGGATTGAGGTTAATCACCTAGATCAGGAGCTTTGAGACAGGGTGTATCTCTCTGCACCTGGGTGCTCAGTTACATGCTATTGTGTTTACAGGCAGACTGGCACAGATAACTTGTCCTCCCCGGTCCAAACCTCACGGAGCAGGTTACCTCCAATAGGCTCAGAGACTGGTGAGCAGAATGCAGCAGTTCCTGGATCCCTCCCTGTTTCTGTAAGACAGATTTCATTATACTTAAGGGTGCCGTTTAAGTAGTCATCTGGGAAACAAGCATGCAAGATAATGTTGGCATGTTGTTGTTGTTGTTGTTGTTATTTGCCGTCGAGTCGGCCCCGACTCATAGCGACCCCTCCTTGGGTTTCCGAGGCAGTATCACTCAGAAGTAGATTGCCCAACCTTCCTTCCGAGGAGTGGCTGGTGGATTTGAACCGCCAGCCTTCTGGTTAGCAGTCAAGTGCCTTAGCCACTATGCTACCAGAGCTCCCAATGTTGGCATAGACAAATGAAATCAGTAAAGTAGAATGATCTGATTAGATATATTCAAAATGCCATCATAATCTGCCTCTTATAAGGAAATGGCTTGGGTGAATTTAGAAGGTAGGAGGATTAATGCACTATTTTGTGATATAAAAACATGACTTGAACTAAATTGGAAAGTCCACATGTCAGGACAGTGTAGTAAAGAAAAGAGCATGGCTTAGGTCAGGAAACAGGCAGATTTGTGTTTGAATTCTCTCTATGATTTGGTAGAAGTTACTTCAGTCGCTGAGCCTAATTTTTCACATCTGAAAAAAAGGAAATCATGATTTTTACCTCAAAGAAGTATTATTTATATATATTTAATGAACCAATAGATAGTAAATAATTCCTGGCATAAATCAAGAGTTCAATAAATTACTCTTGCGATTTTTATTAGGTTGTATACTTAAAGACAACCTGCCAGGTTGATTGCAATGTAGAGGCAATATCTTCTTCACCCAAACTTCACTCAATCTGACAATCTCAAATGGTCTGGGGAAAGTACAGTGCTGATAGTAGCTGTAACCATGTTTCCCCAGATTTGCAATGATATCTCACTTCACTGTGATACAGATATCCTGAGTGTATCTTCTAAAAAAGGGAAGACATCAATTAGGGGGAAATAAAGGCCTGGAGGGAATACCCTCTAGCAGGTAAAGTTTTGTCTCTCATTCTGTTTGCCACTGATGAGCACTCCCTGGAAGAACCCATTTCCAGAAAGCAAGAGCTGTAAAGTATTAATGTTAAATGTTAGAATGTTTCAGCTTTGAGTGAAATAATACAAGGTCAACATCTCATAAAAAGAGGCTGATGCTTCACAAGTGCAGGGTTACATTTCTGTTACAACTCTATATTGAGAATTTCATTGAACTTCGATTTTTTTTATCTGCCTTTTTGTTGAGTTCAATACTGCAGTTATGTAATTAAAATATATTCATATATTCATCCTTAGTAAGTCTCATACTTAGCAGTATCTAAATAATTATTTTCAAATAAGTGAGTGAATGAATGAGTAAAGCATATGTAGAATTTTTGTGAGTCTTTTTAAGAATTGCATTTATTTTAAAGATGAATGTGTTGTCCTTCATTTAGTACAGAGGGAGGAATCCACAAAATCGTGTGTTAAGTGCAATACCTGACACTGTAGATCGATCACCTCTCCGAGAAAGAACTCTTACCATGGACCAGTTTTCAAGGCCCAGCACAACCCATACATTCCAAGTAGGTTCTCTGTTACCTTATAAATTAGATATTAGAAAATATTTAAAGAAATAAAAATAAAAGTCATTCCATCATTTTATTTTTGTTTCAACAGTCAGATACACCTCAGAAAAGTTCATTGACACCAGTGGAATTTGCTGGCCACACGTGGACAGGTCAAAGTTTTCTGACAGGTCAGCATTTCTTTGTATGTAAATAAAATTATGCGATTTCTGAGATTTCAAGTTTATGGGAGAGAAATTGAAGGTTATCTGTTGGAAGAGAAACTGAAGATTAGTTATCTGTCTTGATAGGCCTATTTTGATCACATAAGGTGATGTGGCAAGAATTATGTCCATGACTAGACTTTAGAAACCTCTACAAAGAGCAAAACTGCATTGACAAGCACTTACCTACTGTTGGGTCACAAAGGGGAAAATGCCTGCATTCTCTTAACCTAGAGGCCCACTCTCCTAAAAATGGGGAAATGCTCTCTTATGGGAAGTCACTCTTTCTTTCCTCTATACAGTTTACTTCCTTTTTTGCTAAAGAAATTCTAATCTTAGATTCTCTTCAAAAATCTTCTCATAAAAATGCATGAGAACATTACTAGGAATCTGCTGATTATTGTATAAGATAGGTTTACAGAGAAATACTTGTTCTCAGCCTAGTGTGCTATTTGAAAAGTAAAGTTTTCGTTTGAATCCAGAGCAATAATGTTTCAAATTTCAAAATAGCTACCAACATTTTTTTTTTCAAGGAGGCAACATAGCATCAACGAAAGGTGTGCAGCTCTGGAGTCAGGTGCTTGGTTATAATCCTGCCTCTATGACTTATAAGCTGTGGAATCTTAGGAATACCTTATTCTCTCTGTGCCCCAGTTTCTTCTTTGATGATAGGCTGTGTGTGTAAAATAATATATATGGAAAGGATCTATCTAACTTAGTACCAACCATATTGTTATTTTCTATCAAGTCAGTTCTGACCCATCATGATGCCATGTCCATAGCTCCATAGGGGTTTCAATGGCTGTGACTTTTCTGAAGTAGATCAGGATGACTTTAGGTAGATTTGAACCACCAATCTTCTGGCTAGTGGTCAAGCACTTAACCATTTGTACTACCCAAGAAGTAACAATCATACATTATATAAAAATTATGAATCACTTGTATTTTAGATAAATGGAAATTTAAAGGATATTTACTGTTTTAATTGAAATTTTAAAATATGATCATTGAAAAAGAAGTTTAATAAAATTTAAACATTCTGAAAACTCAGGTTTATCTTTTTTTTTTACATCATTCCTCATCTTATTCTGTAGTATAGTGATCTGGAGAATTATTTAGCCCTTCCCTTTAGGCTAATAACTCCAGAATGCTATGCCTTTTATTGTTTTTTTACATGTATGTTACCTGGCAGTGTTAGCAGACATGTCTGTGACAACAGTTCTTTCTGTAAAAGTTAGCAATGCTACATTATCAAGTATGGCTCTTAACATAACTGTTGATTGAGAGTCAGGGGTTAGGCAGCCAAGTTTGTTTATTATTTAGTTTTTCTGTGTTAAGTGCTTGTTCTATATTAGGTTCTGTTCTATATTCTGGGATTCAAGAACCAAGGATATTCAGTCTGATGGAGAAGATTGAAAAGGGCTATGGGAGTTGTTGTTTGTTGTTGTTGTTATGTGCCATCGAGTCGGACCCGACTCATAGCAACCCCTCCTTGGGTTTCCGAGGCAGTATCACTATGGAAGTATATTGCCACATCTTTCTTCCGAGGAGTGGCTGGTGGGTTTGAATCGCCAGCCTTCTGGTTAGCAGTCAAATGCCTTAGACACTATGCTACCAGAGCTCCCATGGGAGTAGTTAACAGGAATTCAATATGCAGATGACAAAATGGGTAGAGAGGTTTCCTGGAGGAGGCTTCAACCACAGAATTAGGAAGAACATCACATGGGATATGAGAGAGAAAAAAGGCTGACAAATGTAGTTCTGTAGATGGTTAATTGGTGGTACTAAAAGGGAAGCTGAGGAATTTTGATGAATTTGGTCTTGGAGGAATTCAGCATGCCAGGTGAAGATATCTAGTAGGTGGTTGGACTCACAGATAATAGAAGTTTGGAGAGGGAGCTAGACTCTTAATTGTGTTAAATCTGCTATCCTAGTTTTTCACCAAAGACCACTCTCATAACCCTATTCAGTCTTCTCCACCAGACCAAAATATACATTCAGGAGAAGATCATACCTTCCTTGGTCCTTGAATCCCAGTCAATGCATTCTCTTAATTACTTTGTGGCAACTATTACTCTTGGTGGTCAGAGGGCTTTTTTCATTTCTATAGAAGTGACCCAGGGGACACATGGGACACTTCTGGTGTTTCTAAGGTTTTATCATCTTTTCCTCTCACAAGCAGATGTGTCTCCTTTCCTACCTTTACTTATAGGTCAAAAGTGCCAGAAGCTACTACCATATATACATGTGTGTTGTGGCTAGGAAAAACAATGAAGAAGCTTAGAGAGTATTCCTAACAGTGAGAGGATCTCTTAAGACAGTGTCATTGCTCCTGCCTCTGTGAAGTGGCAGAGCTTGCAGATCTCTCTTGCTCACCATCCTGGACCTCTGGGTAAAAGGTCCTTGCAAATCCATCAGCTCTGAAGGAATACACGACCAGCATGTAGGCTTGGGGGTAGGGAACCCTTCTTCCTTCTCTGGACCCATAATGACAATGTTAACATATGATCATTGTAAAAGTGTTGTGTAAAAGTGTCATTAAAATAGATTGATTTTTCTATTTAAATGTATTTACTTTCTATTGGTTCATTTTATATATATATATATATATAAATGGAAGTTTTGAGTTACTGCATTTTTAGCTTTTCAATGAGAATTGCTTTTTGGTTGGTGTTTTAGGTTCACAGTATCCACCTAAATCATTTCAGAGGACAGCTTTGACTTCAAGAAAAAGATTCCAAGTGGCATCTTGATATTACTTCACCAGAATGCTGAGCTATAACATTGATTGGCACATTCAAAGCAGCAACCACCATTTATCACTTGAAAAATGAGAGATCAAGTATTATTATCCTATGTGTCTGTGACTGACAATCTGAGATTTAGACTAAAGCTACTTGAGAAAAATGTAAATAAACAACTTTGTTTTGAACCACAGCAGAGTACAGAAGCTTTGCACTGTAAACAGAGTATAAGTCAAAACATCTGCCTTCTTCTTACATCCCTGAGGTTCTTCCAGTTTTGCTCAGAAGATGCTAGATGTTAATATGTACATGTTCATAAGCTATCATTTCACCAATTATACATCCATACATAATTCATGTGTATAAGTAGCTCTAGTGGCTCAGTGCCTAAGGCACTTAGCTACTAATCAGAAATCTGGCAGTTCAAACCCACCAGCCACTCCTTGGAAGGAAGGTCGGGCAATCTACTTCCATAGAGGTGCCACCTCAGAAACCCAGGGAGGGGCATTATGAGTTGAATCCAACTCAATGGCAGTGAGTTTTTTTTTTAATGCACTTACACACTAAATAATGTATAAGAGGCTATTATCTAGAACTATATCATTTTTGTAACTTTCTGCTCAATATGTTTTTTCATCTTTCTATTAATAACTCCATCAAAATCCTACTCCTTAAGAGGTATTACTTCCTTTAAAAAATTGCACAAATTGTTGATATCGTATGTCAGTTTGAATGAGGTTTCAGATTATTCTAATCTAATTGTTACTCTGATGGACATATACTCTTTTTTGAACAGTGCTTTAGTCATGAACCTCTGAGAAATGTCAGTGGCTAATTCTGCTAAGCTGATTTTATCCTTTTCGTTTTCATTTTCAAATTCTAGCAGTCCATTTTAAATTATCCCCAACTTGTTGATATTTCAAACTGAATATAAACATTTGAAGTAAAAAGTACTGCATATGGTCACATGCTTACTCTGACAACTGAAGAGGCCACCCATTAGAGGGGACGCTTTGCAGCAGCACCTCCTGACTTTCTCCCAGTTTGCTCTTTGCTCCAGTGTCTCCTCAGCAGTAAAGTGTCCCAGACCCCTCCATGTAAGCTAACAGCTCTCTTCCCTCTCCACCCTTTTGCCCTACTTTATTTTTCTTCATAGCATGTATCCTTATCTGACATTAATGTAGAAAATGGAGTAGAGAATGTGGAGGAAAATTTATCAGTTGGCGGCAAAGTTCCAGGTCATGCTTCCATCCTCAACTGTTTTCGTCATAGTGTTAAAATCATTAGACTCATTTTGGTGTTCTCAGATCACTGAGTCAGCATAATTTCTTCTTTTCTATCAGATAAATTATTATATCTACCTATCCAATTTTTTATTGATCCAAAATGAAAATTTATATAAGTATGCCTTATAAATATATAATAGACTATTTTCAGTGGCATTGTAGGTAAGACATTTGACTGGTAGCCACAAGTTGGCAGTTCAAAACCACCAGTTTCTCCATGGGAGGAAGATGGGACAATCTACTTCTGTAAAGATTTATAGCCTTGGAATCCCAGTGGGGGGTTGCTATGAGTCAGAATCGACTCAATAGCAGTGGGTTTCTGGTTGTAAGAAAAGGGATCATTGACTACTTACATCTGGGCATTTGAAAGTGTATGGGGACTAGAGGAGCTCTGGTAGCACAGTGCCTAAGGCACTTGACTGCTAACCAGAAGGCTGATGGTTCAAACCCACCAGCCACTCCTTGGAAGAAAGGTTGGTCAGTCTACTTCCATAGTGATACCACCTTGTAAGCCCAAGGAGGGGTCGCTATGAGTCGGGCTCAACATGACAGCACACAACAACAACATGAGGGCTAGAAATTTTGTTGCTCTTCAGAAAGACAAAACAAAAATGAGCCTAGAGTCTTGCCTCTGATTGATAATTTCTTCTTTACATTTTCTACTCCATTTCTATATTAATGAAACATTTTAGAGAATGAGAATGACAGTGATCAACATGCCCATACCTTTTTTGTTTTTTCACAGCCCCATAACACTAGGGGATATTTCTGGTGCTTAGTTCCTCACACAATACAGACCAAAATATTTTGGGAATTTTCTAAATTACAGCAATGGAAACTTTTAAAAAGAAAAGTCCACTTTAATTTAGCAGTTATCAAACTTAGGGGGAACTCTTGCCATATAAGCTGTCTGGAACCCCTACTCTTAAAGGTCATGGGTAAGGGCTTTCTAGTCCATAATTTCTGCTAAATGTGTCCTTTCTGTCCACCCAGCACTTTCAGAGTGGTTTAGAGTATTTATATATAATTTGAAGGGCCCATTCCGATCCTTCCCTCATCAGTCCAGACTGCTTAGAAGGGACGATAACTGACACACAGTTTAAACTAACATGAAGTTACAATATCCAAGATAAATGATTTTTCCTTAGAGGACCATTCAATACATTTTATGATAGCTTTACCTTGTTTGACTTAAGAGTTTTGCAAATAAAACCTATCATTATATATATAGTTAAAATGATACTTTGAAAAACAGAACCAAATACAATGATCTTGAATCAAATCTTCTAAACATCTTTGATTGGGATACAAAGTTCCATCATATAGAGTTCATAAGGCTCTGCTACTAGCTTTAAAAATGACATCCTTATGGTATATATTTGGACATCTGTATTACAGATGATAATTAATGTTTAGGTTGAGATGGTGCTTTTAAAACTGATTAAGTAAAAATTAGGGCAGTGTTTTTATAATAATCTATTTTGACAAATGAATCTGATCTGAGATTTTTCTGTAAAAATTTGGAAAAATAGCATTCAATATTTTCAAATCACTTTTAAATTCAAGTTAGTGACTACATTAATTAGAATGTTTGTTATTTTATCCAAACTAGGAATGAAGGAACTTAAAATTAATTTGGCTAAGAAAATACAAAATACTATAGGTAACTGCTAGATTTTGTAAATGTAATATAAAAGGAAATATCCATGTTGATGTTAGTCTGAACTAGAATGGGACTGCTATACAATTAAAGTGTACATTTTACAATATAATGAATCTTTTGGGTATTATATTTTTTATTGTCAGTGTTTTTTGTTATGCCTACTATCATTGTTCAGGTTTTTAAATTGTATTATTTTTGTAAAATGTAAGTATTGAAAGAGTTTTCAAAAATTAAACATATTTGTAGAAACTTCCTCAGATTACTAATTTTTATATGATTTGTTCATCTATCTCTCTACTCTTCAGTGTCTAATTTACAAGTTATTCATTCATTTATTTCTAACTTGAGCAAAGTCTCCCCAAAAAGATGAATTTAAACCATGTAGATATCAGAAGGAAATCCCTCTAGGCAAAGGAAAAAAATACACAGGTCCACAATAAGCACATACTTGGAAGGTTTGAAAAACGACAAAGATGCCAGAGGGACATGGAATGGAATTATCAGGAGGATGGATAATAGGAGATTAGGTGAGCAAGATAACAGGATCCAAGGAATTCAGGTTCTTAATGGCCTTCTGGGAAAAAGTAATTAATCTGAAATAGGAAGCCATTGGAGAGTTTAGAAATGATGTTATCTGACAAGAGCTGATCCTATTTCACATCAAATGGTAGTGGTACAGGTAGTGAGAAGTTAAGAGATCTGAGGTATGTTTTCAAATTAGAGTCAACAGGATTTGCTGTTGGATTAGATATAGATCATGAAGAAAGGAAATGTCATCAATGACTCCAAGTCTTTTGGCCTAAAACCATTGGAAAGTTGGAGTTGAACTTTACTGAATTTGGGAAGGCTACATGAGGAGCAAGTTTGGGGACGTATTGGGACATGTTACATTTGAGATGCCAATTAGATGCCTGAGGACAGTGATGATTTAGTAGTAGAATTCTCTCCTTCCATGTGGAAGACCTGGTTCAATTCCTGGCCACTGCATCTCATATGCAGCCACCAACCATCTGTCTCTGGAGGCTTGAGTGCTGCTAGGATGCTGAATAAATTTCAGTGGAGCTTCCAGAGTAAGGTGTATTAGGAAGGAAGGCCTGGCATTCTACTTCCAAAAAATCAGCCCGTGAAAGCCCTATGGATCACAACAGTCCAATAGTTCATTGTGCATGAGGCACCTTGATCAGGGAGAAACTTGACAGAAACAAAATCATATACCTAAGTGAAACTTTGAGGTATTTGGCTATCTATATGAACTTAATGTTCAGAGAAGAGATGTAGACTGGAGACATAAAATTGGGAATTATCCAGCATAAAGACAGTATTTAAGTCATGAGATAGATTTTTTCACCAAAAAAATTTTAAAAATTGGGGGAAAAAAAGTTCTGATTCTGAGCATTCTAGCATCTAGAGGTTTGAGATGTGAAGAAAAACAAGTATAGCAGACAAAGAAAGAATGTAAGGTAAAGGAAAAGGAAAATCAAGAGAGTGTGGGATTCTCAAATTAAATGAAGCAAAAAATATTCCAAGGAAGTAATTGTGACTTGCAATGTTGAATGCATTAACAGGTCAGTTTTGGTAAGGCCTGAGATTTGACCTAAAGACTTAGTCACATAGACTTCATTGATGGCCTTTTCAAGATTTTTTTCAGTGGAAGGAAAAGACAAATGACCCAATGCAATGTATTCAGGAAAGAATGAAAGGAGGACAATTGAAGACAGCAAGTGTAGACAAATATTTTAGGGAACTTTTCTGGAATGAGGAGCAGAGAAGTGGATCCAGAGGGAGATGTGATTCAAGAATAGATTTCAGAAGGCAGAAATTGCAACATGTTATATACTGCTGGGGATGATAAATGAGTGTGGAAAAACTGATAATACAGGAGAGGGAAAAGTTGCTGGAATAATGTCCTTTGGAGAGTCTAAGTGGATGTAATGATTTGAGATAGGAGGATATTTAGTTGAAAAACAATCTTGAATCCTTTACAAGTCTTTTTACCTAAAAATGTGATAATTATTTGTTCTAACAATTGGGGGAGCAAAGAAAGTTTATACCCCACTTCACATATCTTCCCAGTAGACTCTCCTCCTCCGTTTTCAATGGAGAAGCTTCAAATTTTTGGAGAAACTATTTTGAGAGGAGAGTGGTCAAAGCCATAACATTGAGAAGAATGGGAATTCCTGAACACTTGATTGTACTCATGAGGAACCTGTACCTTGACCTCTGGAGGCTGTTGTTCGAACGGAACCAGGGGACACTGCATGGTTTAAAATCAGGAAGGGAGTGCGTCAGGGTTATATCCTTTCCCCATACTTATTCAATCTATATGCTAACAAATAATCCGAGAAGCTGCACTATATGAAGGAAAACGTGGCATCAGGATTGGAGGAAGAATCATTAACAACCTGAGATACGCAGATGATGCAACTTTGCTTGCTGAAAGTGAGGATGACTTGAGGCACTTACTGATGAAGGTTGAAGAACACAGTTTGCAGTATGGATTACGTCTCAATATAAAGAAAACACAAATCCTCACAACTGGACCAATGAGCAGCATCACAATAAATGGAGAGAAGATTGAGGTTGTCAAAGAATTCACATTGCTTGGTTCTACAATCGATGCCAACGGAAGCTGCAGTTGGGACATTAGATGACGTGTAGCATTGGGAAAGTCAACTGCGAAAGAACTATTTCAAGTGCTGAGGAGCAAGGATGTCTCCTTGAGGACTAAGGTGCGCCTGACAGAAGCCATGATATTTCCAATTGCCTCGTATGCATGTGAGAGCTGGACAATGAATAAAGAAGACCGAAGAAGAGTTGATGCTTTTGAGTTGTGGTGCTGGCAAAGAATGCTGAAAGTACCATGGACTGCTAAAAGAACTAACAAATCTGTCCTAGAGGAAGTGCATCTGAAATGCTCCTTGGAAGCGAGAATGGCCAGACTTCGTCTCACCTATTTTGGTCATGTTGTCAGAAGGTACCATTCCTTGGAGAAGGATTTGATGCTTGGTAGGGTGGAGGGTCGACGAAAGAGGGGGAGGCCTTCAACGAGATGTATTGACACAGTGGCTGCAAGGATGAGCTCAAGTATAGCAGGGATCATGGAGCTGGCGCGGGATTGGGGAGTGTTTCGTTCTGCTGTCCATGGGGTCGCTATGAGTCAGAAATGACTTGACAACACCTAACAACAACAACTAACAACATCTTGTTCAATCAATCCTTTAATCATTATATAATGTCTTCCCTTATCTCATTTGGTGGTTTTTGTCTTAAAGTCAATTTGATCAGAAATTAATATTGCCACCCCTGCTCTTTTACAGTTGCCATTTGTTGATATCTTTTTCAAATCTTTGATTGTTAGTCTATTTCTGTCTTTGTCTCTAAGGTGTGTCTCTTATAGACAGCATATAGATAGATTTTGTTTTCTTATCCAATCTGCAACTCTATGTCTCTTGAGTGGTGTATTTATCCATTAACATTCAGTGTAATTCCTGACAAGTATGAATTGGTTGCTGTCATTTTGTTATGTGTTTTTTCATGGGTTCCCTGGTTTCTTTGTTACATATTATTTTCTGGGTTGTGCTCATTATGTTTATGAATTGTATTATCTTTTCCTTTGTTGCTGTTGTTTTAGTATTTGCTGAATATTTGTGTTTGTCCTCTTTTTTTTTTATTGTGATGTGAAGGTTTATCATTTTTCTTTGAGGTTATCCTGTGATTTATAAGTTTCTCCCCAAGTTTGGAATAGTCCATTCTATCTTACAACTCTCTTGAGTTCATCAGCATGTAAAAGTTCTGTAACTACACTGTATTTTCCCTCTTTTTGATTTGTAGTTATCCTCATTTGGCAATTGAAGTCTCCGGTTCCCTGTTTACAATCTAATAAGCTTACTTACTTTGGATATGTCCATAGCTGTGGTTTCTGGGTTATGTCATCTTGTGTATCAATGGTCAGTTGTTGTTTTCTATTTTTGGTTCTCTGTTCAAAGGACTTCCTTTAGTATCTCTTGTAAGGTTGGTCTGGTTTTAACAAATTCCCTTAGTTTCTGCTTATCTGGAAATCTCCTAATTTCACCATCATATGTGTGAGACAATTTTGCTGGGTATATAATTCTTGGTTGAAAACTTTTCTCTTTCAGGGTTTTATATATACCATCCCATTGTCTTCTTGCTTGCATGGTTACTGCTGAGAAATCAAAGCTTATTCTTACTGGTTGTCCTTTGTAAGTAACTTTTTGTTTTTCCCATGCTGCTTTCAGGATTCTGTCTTTGTCTTTGGTTTTCATGAGTTCGATGATGATATGCCTTGGTGATTTTCTTTTGGGGTCTATCCTGTTTGGGGTTCATTGGACTTCCTGAATGGATATACTCTCATCTTTTATCATATCAGGGAAGTTCTCTTCCAACAAATCTTGGACAATTTTCTCAGCAGTTTTATTTTTTTCTTCCTGTTCTGGAATTCCAATGCTCATAGATTATTCCTTTTGATGGTATCCCACACGAAATGAAGGCTTTCTTCATTTTGTTTTGATCTTTTTTCTGATTGATCCCTTTCCAAAGAAGTATTCAGGAATTTGTCTTCAATCTCATTAATTCTGTCTTCCTTTGAATCAATTCTACTCCTTTTCCCTTTCAATGTGTTATCTGTTTCTGAAAATTTGGTATTAATCTTCTGAATTTCTATCTGTAGATTTTAGAATCATTTCTAATTTTTCATTTATTTTCTCATTTTGTTCTTGTATTTTCTTCCAAAATTCTTCTAGGGTTTTGTCTGTGTTTTCCATGATCTATCTCTCAATCCTTTAAAGATACCTAAATATAATTGTTTTGAATTCTTTATCAGAGAGTTTCAATGCTGCTTCTTCCTCAGGGATGTTTTCTGGGTCTGTATCCTGCTTCCTTGTTTCTACCACTTTATCTTGCTTCTTTGTGTGGACTCTGATTGTCTGTTGTCTCCAAGACGTTGTTACATTATTGTATTTAGATCTCTGTTAGCTGTTTGTGAAGAGTGAGTCAGGCTCTTCTTGGTGGTTGTTTATCATAGGCCCATTGTTGGAAAAGGAGGTGGTGACTCTCATTCATTAAGTGAAGCTACAGGCAGTGTGGGTGTAGTTATGTCATATGGGGACTTTTGCTGTCTCCCACTCAGTTAGACAAAAATAACAATTGAGTAACCCTCACAAAAGTAAAAGCAAATGGACAAAAAACACACTGTGTAATCACACATGAACAGTAACCAAAAAAGAGAAAAAGGAAAAAAAAAACAAAAACAAAACAAAACAAAAATCACTGCAATATCTGGGGAGAGGGCAATAAGAGAAAAAAGTAGATAAAATAATGAAGAAAAAAATGGGAAAAATGCAAAAAGAATAACAAGAAATGGGGTTATACACTAAGAAAAAAAAAATTGGAGCCAGGAACAGGGAAAAGAAAAAAACCTGAAAATTAGAACCTGGGAAAGGAAGAATAAAAAATGATAATAAAAAGGACAAAATTAATAATAATAGTAGTGATTTTAAAACAGACAAAAACAAACAAACTAATAAATAGAAAAAAAAAATCTAGACAGGGCAGGGCAGGACACCCAGGCTCCGTGGGAGCACACAGACTGGGATGCAATTGCTGCCAGCCTAGAAGGTGGGTGGGAGTGAGGGATGGCTGCACCTCTGTTCACCAAGAGGGTGTGGGGTCTAAAAGTAGCAAGGAGAATGTCGCAACTTTCTAGTAGTCTGCGTCTCTGGGATGTCTTTGCAGTTCCCAGCAAGCAGAGCCTGTTCTTAAGTCCCTGGATCCTGGGAGAATGCTGTCGCTTTAAATATCCAAAATGGTCAAGCCACTTGTAAACATTCCAAAAAGCTGCGCCCTCTAGACACGCAAAAGTCCACAGCTCAGCCGCCTTCCTCTTCTCTGCTTCCTCTTTGATTACCCAGCCACCATCGCAGTCCTAAGTTTAGTCCCTGGCTTGTTGTTGTTGTTATGTGCTGTCGAGTCGGACCCGACTCATAGTGACCCCTCCTTGGGTTTCCGAGGCAGTATCACTACGGAAGTAAATTGCCCCATCTTCCTTCCGAGGAAGTGGCTGGGGGGTTTGAACTGCCAGCCTTCTGGTTAGCAGTCAAGTGCCTTACTATGCTACCAGAGCTCCTAGTCCCTGGCTAGCAGGGCTGATTTTTAGGTTAATTCTTAGGATCCACCCACCACTTGGCAATATCCAAGCTGTCTGGGCTGTCAGGATCGCTGCCAGACTGCAGCTATGTATTTCTCCTTTTTTGGTATTTTCATGCAAATTCTTCTGCTAGCTGGAATATTCTATGTTCTTCCCTTCAAATCTCAGGGATTCAGGGTTATCTTCTGTATCTTTATTAAATGGTTCCCCCTTTCTTTGTTGAAGAGGGTCTGTGCAATTTTTCTGCCTATTCCACCATCTTACCAGAACTCTCTAAAATTCATCTTGAATAATACGTTCAGTATATGGAATTATAGAAAAAGATAGCTGAAGTGCACTTGGGAGAACATGAAGAATACATCCTCACTAGAGATTTTTTTTTTAAATGCTGACAGATTTGAGGGAATGTTGCTGTTGTTGATAGTTACTGTCAAGTCTGCTCCAACTCATGGTAACCTTATATGCAGCAAAGCCAAACATTGCCCAGTTCTGTGTCATTTTCATGAGCATTGCTATGTTAAGCGATATTAAGTTATAATTCAGAAGTAACATTCAGAGAAGGCTAAACTTTCTAAAGGAGGCCTGCACAGTTAATGATAAGAGCATGTTAGGGATGGGCTGGGGTGTTTTTAGGTGGAAGTTTTAGCTTAGAAGATAAACATTTTAAAATACACACACAATCTTAATGACTACAAAAATAAATTTGAATGTTTCCTACTCTTGATTATAAATAACAGTTTGTATCAGACTGACCCTTCCATTGAGAACAAATATAAAAGCCGTAAAGAGACAAGAAGCAGCTGTAGAACAGCAAACAAACAAAAAATGCAGTGTAACTGGAAGAATCAAGTTCATAGAGGCAGGAGAAATATGTTTAGGTGAAACACTATTTGCCACTACTTTTTTTTTTCCATATCAGAGCACATAAGAACATTTCAGTTTAACAGCATAGGGCACAAATACTAAGCAAAAGTGGCATCCAGCAATTGTCTTTCCTAAAAGTAACCAAATCAAAGTCTAACCATTTTCACAGGAGCTCTGGTAGCATAGTGCCTAAGGCACTTGACTGCTAACCAGAAGGCTGGCGGTTCAAACCCACCAGCCACTCCT
>NW_006921802.1:1786160-1796647 GCF_000298275.1 Orycteropus afer afer
CTATGAGTCGGGGCCGACTCGACGGCAAATAACAACAACAAAAACAACCATTTTCACATCTAAGGAGCATTCTTGGGTATATTTATTTTAAGTCTGACTTGTTCCTTCTTTTGACAGTCCACAGGTTTTCAGCATATTCAATATTTTTTTTTGCCAGCACTACAGTTTGAAATGAAAGGTGCACTGGCTAATTTTGATAAGTAGATTGCTAGATATTTCTTCCTGGTCTAACTTAGTCTGAAAACTGTGTGGTATGGGTTACCCTGCTGGTATGTGAAATACCAATGACATTCCTTCCAGCAACATAGAAACACATAAACAACCATAGTAGGACAAACTGGCAGACAGATGGCACATAGAACATTACAAAAAAAGGAAAACTGTAGACAAAACTCTCCCTTGAACATTGTTGTTATGAGGTGGTGTCAAGTCAGCTCCAATTCATAGTGACCCTAGGTACAACAGAACAAAACACTGCCTGGTCCTGCACCATCCTCACAGTCTTTGCTTTGCTTGGGCCCATCATTGCAGACACTGTGTCAATCCATCTTATTAAGGGTCTTCCTTTTCTTCACTGACCCTCTACTTTACCAAGCATGATCCTTCTCCAGGGCCTTGTCCCTTCTGACAACATAAGCAAAGTAGATGAGATGAAGTCTGACCATTCTTGCTTCCAAGGAGCATTTTGGCTGCACTTCTTCCAGGACAGATTTGTTTATTCTTCTGGCAATCCGTGGTATTTTCAGTATTCATTGCCAACACCACAGTTCAAAGGCATCAATTCTTCTTTTGTTTTCCTTATTCATTGTTCACCTTTCACATGCATATGAAGGCATTGAAAATACCATGGCATAGGTCAGTCTCACTTAAAGTGAATCTTTGTTTCTTAACGTATTAATAAGGTCTTTTGTATAAATAATAAACACATAACAAACACATACTCCTCTCAAGAGGTAGAGAATAAGTCTTTTATAAAAATTAATATCCATTCAAAATAAAAATTGTTTGCGAAGTAGGAAGAGAAGGAAATATCTGTCATCTAATAATGGTTGCATTATATAGGGCTGCTAACAAAGTACTAGAAAATGGAAGTTTAAAAGCAACACAAATGTATTCTCTCAGTTCTGAAAGCTGAAAGTCTGAAATCAGGCTGTTAGCAGAGTAATGCTCCCTGAAGTCTCCATGAGAAGAATCCTTCTTTGTCTCTCCAGCTTCCGTTGGTACCAGGCTATCCCTGACTTGTGGCAACATAGCTACAATCTCTGCCGCCATTTTGCAAGGCTGTCTTCCCTCTCCATTTCTTTGTCTTCACATGGTGTTTTCCTCTCTGTGTGTCTCTGGACCTTATCCTCTTCTTATAAAGTGGAAGCAAGACTGAGCAATCTACTTCTGTAAAGATTTACCACCATGGAAACTAGGCAAAAAGCCCACCCTAATAACCTCATCTAAACTTATATCTGTGAAGATGCAAATATGCTACTTCCAAATAAGATCATTAACAGGTAGTGGGTATTGGAGCTTGAACATAACTTTTTGGAGAACACAAAATTGGTGTTTCTTAGGGGGAAAAAATAGCCTAGTGCAAACTTTGTATTTCTTCATAAAATGGTAAACCATATATACTCCCTAACACAAAAAAATTTCTATTACCACCACTGTTAAAAAAAAAACAAACTCTTTTTTCACAAAATAACATGATTCTGTGTAAGAAGATCCAAAATAATCTACAGATATACTTAAAGATCAATACATGATTTTAACAAGCCCATTGAATACAAAGACAACATAAAAACTCACTTTCATTTCTATATACTAGCAATAGTTGTGAGGACTGCTATTGTAATTGTGAGGAGGATGTATGCTCTCAATACTCCGGACTCCAGACTACCCATACCTAACCAAACGAAACTTAACTCATTACTATAGAGTCAATTCCAACTGACAGCGACCCTACGGAATACATGAACAAGGAAGATTGAAGAATTGATGCATTTGAATTGTGGTGTTGGTTAAGAATATTGAAAGTAGACTTGAACAAACACTTCACCAAAGAAGATATACAAGCAGCCAACAAACACATGAGAAATTGCTCATGATCATTAATCGTTGTTGTTGTTGTTGTGTGCCATCGAGTCAGCCCTGACTCATAGTGACTCCTCTTTGGGTTTCCAAGGCAGTATCACTATGGGAGTAGATTGCCCAACCTTCCTTCTGAGGAGTGGCTGGTGGGTTTGAACCGCCAGCCTTCTAGTTTGCAGTCAAGTGCCTTAGGCACTATGCTACCAGAGCTCCCTTTTAATCACTAGAGAGATGCAAATCAAAACAACAATGAGATATCATCTCACCCCAGCAATAATAGCAAAGTTCAACAGATCAGATAGTAACAAATGCTGGCAGGGTTGTGGAGAGATTAGAACTCTTGTGCACTACTGGTGGGATTGTAAAATGGTAAAACCATTGTGGCAAACAGAATGGCATTTCCTTAAAAAACTGAAAATAGAAGTACCATTTGACCCAGCAATTCCATTACTAGGAATATATCCTAAAGAGGTGAGAGATAATGCACAAACAGACATATGTACACCAATGTTCATTGCAGCACAATTCACCATAGCAAAGAGATGGAAACAACTGAAATGCTCATCAACAGATGAGTGGATAACCAAATTATGATACATCCACACAATGGAATACTATGCCACATTAAAGAACAATGAGGGATACGCAAATCATCTCACAACGTGGATGAACCTGGAGGACATTATGCTGAGTGAAATAAGTCAATCGCAGAAGGACAAGTACTGTATGAACCCATTACTGTAAAAAGACAGAGAAGGATTTGCTTGGGAAAGGGAACTCACCTAGTAGGTTACCAGGATGAGGAGGGAATGGGAGGGAGTAATTTAGAGCTAGTTGGGGCTTACACACTGACATGGGTAGGGGGAGGGATATATGGGAAGGATATATTACCACCATGATGACACTGGGAAATGAGAGGACACCAAACTGTGCATATAAGAGATAGACGACAGATGCTAAAACCAACCAATATGTCCACAATACTACACTGCCAGTAACACCAAACACTAGGCTATACAGATAAACACATAAATACCTGAGATGATCAGACAGGGGTCAGTGAATAGAGGTATACTCTAGACCAAGGACAGACTCAGGGAAAAAAAAAAAAGAAAAGAAAAAAGAATATTGAAAGTACCATGGATTGCCTGAAGAATGAACAAATCTGTCTTGGAAGAAGTATAGTTCCTTAGATACTAGAATGGCCAGACTTCTTCATAAAGGTAATTAACTAATGTGTTATTAGCACAAGGATGGACAAATAGAGCAACAGAGGAGAATAGGCCATATGTATACAGTCACACATGCTTTGACAAAATCTCATTACAATACATTAAAGAAAAGATGGGAGTTTCATTAAATTGTGTTGAATCAATTGGATATTCATATTTGAAAAAAAAAAAAAAGGAGTCTGAATCCTACCTCACAACACTTAAAAAAAATCAATTGCAGATGGTTCTTGGATCTAAATAAACCAACCAAACAAACTTACTGCTGTGGAGACAATTCCAACTCATAGCTGCTCTATAAGACAAAGGAGAACTGCCCCAGAAAATTTCCAAGGCTGTAAATCTTTACAGGAGCAGACTGCCACATCTTTCTCCCATGAAATGACTGGTGGGTTTGAACCACTGACCTTTTGGTTAGCAAGTAAGCACTTAATTATTGCACCACTAGGACTCCTCTTTAAGTACTCTGGTGGCTTAGTGCCTAAGACTTTTGACTGCTAACCAGATGGCTGGTAGTTCGAATGCACCAGCCACTCCTCAGAAGGAACACTGGGCAATCTACTTCCATAGTGATACCGCCTTGGAAACCCAAGGAGGTGTCGCTATGACTCTGAACCAACTTGTTGGAAGTTTTTTTGTTGTTGTTGGATTTTTTTTGAGGGCATCTCTTGGGTCAAAATAAGAAAGGTAAAATGATGAAACTTCTAGAAGATAATATTGGAATATAATTTTCTTAAAATGCTCTTTTGATAGTTTTGAGGCCTTGGTTGGAGGTCAGTTTGTTCTCCTTTTGAGCAGCTGATTAACTTCACTCTCCAACCATTTTCCTTATAAAGCTCTCACACTACCAGGCCACTATTTAAAAAAAAAAAAAATTCCACAAAGTCAATTCTGACTTATGATGATCCCATGTGCTCCATCCAGAGCAGAATTGCTATATAGGGTTTTCTTGGCTCTAATCTTTATGAAAGCAGATCACCAGGACTTTCTTCCCTCATGCCACTGGGAGGGTTTAAGCCACCAACCTTTAGGTTAGTTGTTGTTGTTGTTATGTGCTGTCAAGTCAGACCTGACTCATAGCGACCCCTCCTTGGGTTTCTGAGGCAGTATCACTACAGAAGTAGATTGCCCAACCTTCCTTCCCAGGAGTGGCTGGTGGGTTTGAACCATCAGCCTTCTGGTTAGCAGTCAAGTGCCTTAGGCACTAAGCTACTAGAGTAGTCAAGCACAAACCATTTCCACTACTCAGGGACCCATAGCCCATTGTGCATCTGTCCTAATTGCCTGGGAGAAAGGTACCCGATAAGTAGAAATAATTCTTATGCTCCAAGAGCCTAAAGAATTGTTTAAAATGCCCAACCCCAGGGAACTTCAGAAACCTAGCTAGTTTTGCTCTGTGAGCCATACATAAGCCCTCTCTTAAAATTCTAACTGGTTGTTATCTTGTCTTTGGGTGCAGCCTATGTGCTGTGTCTCTCTGTCACTGCTAACTGTGAATATAATAAACAGACTTGCTTTTCATTGTCTCCTTGACTCCTTTCCCACACTGCATCTGACTTAACACACTATAAATCTAGTACAACAAATATAAGAGATTGTCATTTTTATGTTATTGTAGGCAAAGAAAGTATCTATCAATCAACTGGACTTCATTAAAATTTTAAAGCATTGTATTCATCCAAAGATATCATTAAAATAATGAAAAGGCAACTACAGAAGGTATTTTATATATATATATGCAATGTATGTATATGTGTTTATATAAGTGTGTGTTTGCATATATGTGTGTATATACATATATAGAGAAAGACATCATGCTTGATAAAGTAACAGGATTCACAAAAAAGTTGAAGACCCTTAACAAGGTGGATTGACACAGTGGCTATAAAAATGGGTCAAATAGCAGCAATTGTGATTGGCACAAGACCAGGCAGTGTTTCCGTTGTACGTGGGGGTCACTATGAGGTTGAAATGACTTGATAGCATCTAATAACAACCACCAAACCTACCAAACCCACTGCCATTGAGTTGATTCTGACTAATAGTGACCCTATAGGATAGGGTAGAATTGTCCCATAGAGTTTCCAAGGCTGCACACCTTTACAGGAGCAGCCTGCCTCAACTTTCTCTTGTGGAGAGACTGGTAGGTTCAAATCACTGACCTTTTGATTAGCAGCCAAATGCTTTAACTACTGCACTACCAGAGCTCCTCCACCACAACAATAAAAGCAAACAGAGGACTTGTATCCATATGCATAAAAGACTCCAACAAATCAGTAAGGAAATACAGATAGTTCAATGGCTGAAAATGGGCAAAATATTTAAATAGGTTATTTCTCAAAAGGGCTAATGTTTTTCTGAAAAGATGACTCAACATCATAAGTCTTTAGGTAAATCCATAAAATCTCAGTGAGATATCACTACATCTACCCAATTGGCTTTAAAATGGTTGAAAAACAACAATACCAGGAGTTGGCAAATATATGAGCAACTGAGTTACCATCCTATGTTGATAGATATATAAATTTGTACAGCCTCTTTTGAAAACTGTCAGTAATTACTAACACCAAATACAGTCATGCTATATAACCTAGCATTCTACTACTAGACATGTACTCGATAGTAAAATGTATAAATGTGTATCAAAAAACATACATGTACATACATGATCATACAGAATTATTCATGACATACAAAAATTGAAGAAAAAAAACCCTGAAACAGCTATCATCAGTAAAATAGGTACAAATTATGATATATTCACATAATGGGATAATATAATATATACAAACACTTATACTATATATAATATGGTGTTTGCACAACATCCAAATCACATAATGTCCCACTTCACATAATGTATTATGGATGCTAAGTGATGCATGCTTGCATGTAGAACACTCCTTCATCAGAATAATGCATGTTTTTCTCCAGCACACATGGATCATTTCCAGAATTGACCATATGCTAGGACACAAAACAAGCCCCAGCAAATTAAATAAAAAGATTGAAATCATACAAAGCATCTTCTCAGACCATAACAGTAGGAAGCTAGAAATCAACGACAGGAAAAATAAGGGAAAAAATAAATACATAAGAATTAAATAATTTTACTACTAAAAATTATTGGGTTATAGAAGAAATCAAATGTAAAATTGAAAAATTCTTAGAATCAAGCAAAAATGAAAACAAAACATATTAATAGCTTTGGGACACAGCAAAAGCAGTACTCAGAGGGAATATCACAGCAATAAATGCCTATGCCTATGCTAAAAAAGAAGATCCAAAATTAATAACTTAAACTGACAACTTGAACAATAGAAAAGGAAGAGCAAAATAAGTCTAAATTTACCGGGAAAAAAATGAGTAATAAAGATCAGGGCATAAATAAATGAAATAGAAAATAGAAAAACAATAGAAAGAATCAACAAAAACCAGAAAGCGGTTCTTGCAAAGGATAAATAAAGTAGACTGGAGGAGCTCTGGTAGCATAGTTGCTAAGACACTTGCCTGCTAACCAGATGGCTGGTGGTTTAAACCCACCAGCCACTCCTCGGAAGGAAGGTTGGGCAATCCTACTTCCGTAGTGATACTGCCTCGGAAACCCAAGGAGGGGTCGCTATGAGTTGGGTTTGACTTGACCGCACATAACAACAACAACAACAACAGCCATAAACTGACAAAAGGAAAACAAACAAACAGAAAGAGGCAAGTAACAAAACTAAGAAATAAAACTGGAGACCACAGATCCAGTTGAGATAGAAAGGATCATAATAGATTACTATGATAAATTGACCCCAACAAATTTGAAAACCTAGTTGACACAGACAAATTCCTAGAAATACACTACTTATCTAAAGTAACAGACATAGAAAATCTAAATAGACCCATTACAAAAGAAGAGATGAAAGATTTCAGAAAACTGTCAACAAAAAAATGTACAGGACTAGATGGCTACACTGAGAAGCTCTACCAAACATTCAGAGAAGAGTTGACACCAATTCTACTCAAACTCTTCAAAAATATAGAAGAGGAAGGAACATTCCCTAACTCCTTCTATGAAGCTAATATAACCTTGATACCTGAACCAGGCAAAGACATCACACACACAAAAAAGAAAATTACAGATCAGTATCCCTGATGAACACAGATGAAAACATTTTCAACAAAATTCTACCCAACAAAATTCAGCTATATATATATATATATATATATATATGAATCACACACCATGATCAAGTGGAATTCATACCAGGAATGAAGTGTAGTTCAATATTAGAAAATAAATCAATGTAATTCCCCACATAAATAAAACAAAGGAAAAGAACCAATGGTCATGTCAATCAATGCAAAAAAGTTTTTGGTAAAATTCAACACCCATGCCTGATAAAAACCCTCAGAAAATAGGAATTGAAGGGAAATTTCTCAATAATAAGGACATACATGCAAAACAAACAGCCAACATTAGACTGAGAAAATTCCCTTTGAGAATGAGACAAGGATGCCCATTATCATCATTCTTCTTCAATATTATACTGTACATCCTAACCAGAACAATAAGGCAAGAAAGAGAAATAAAAGGAATCCAAATTGGAAAGAAGTAAAACTATCTCTATTTGTACATGGCATGATCCTATACATAGAAGACCTTAAAGATTCCCCAAGAAAACTGCTGAAACTAAAATAAGAATTCAGCAACATTTCAGGGCACAAGAGCAATACACAAAATCAGTTGGATTCCTTTATACTAAGAGCAATTATTCCAAAAATGAAATCAAGAAAATAACACCATTTATAATATCTCCCCAAATCATAAGCTACCTAGGAATTAACCTAATCAGTGACATAAAAGATATATACAGTGAAAATTATAAAACAATGCTTACAAGAGACTAAAAGAGACCTACAAGAATAGAAAGACATCTAGTGCTCCTGGATTGGAAGTCAATACAGGGACAATGTCAATTCTGCCTAAAGTTATCCACAGATAAATTTAATCTCAATACAAATCCCAGCAACGTTCTTTACTGAAATGGAAAAACTGATGACCAAATTCATATGGAAAGGAAAGAAACCCCAAATAGTCAAAACAATACTGAAGAAGAACAAAGCAGGTGGCCTTATATTCCCCAATATCAAAACATATTCTACAGCTATTTTAATCAAAACAGTCTGGTACTGGTTCAGTGTTAGACACATAGAATGGTGGGACAGAATTGAGATCTCAGAAATAAATCCGCCATCTATGGACAATTGATTTTCAACAAGAGATCAAAATCTCTTCAATGGGGAGAAAACAGTCTTTAATAAATGGTGGTGGCAAAACTGGACATATACTTGCAGAAAAATGAAACAGGAACCATATGTCACATCATATACAAAAAATAAATCAAAATGGATCAAAGTTTTAAATGGTAAACCTAAAACTATAAAGTTCCTGGAAGGAAACTATGCCACCTAATCTTTTGTAAAAACTGGATAAGAAACATAGCAACTAACGAACGAATAGAAGACAAAACAGATAAAAGGAATCTCATAAAAAAAAATAGTGTATGTTCATCACAAGTCTTTATCAAAAGAGTAAAAGGACAACCTACAGATTGGGGAAAACAAATCTTTGGAAACAATATATCCATTAAGGGTAAATCTCTAAATATACAGAAAACTGTACACTGTAGTAACAAAAAGACAAACAGCCCAATTATAAAATGGCCAAAGTACATAAAAACCAAAAGGGAAGAACATACTCAACATTTTTCAAGCTGAAAGAACTGAGGAAATACTTTAAGCCTTGAGTTGTAGTAATGAAAGGTTCTATGGATATTATATTGAATGATGCAGGAAACATCAAAAAAAGATGGAAGAAATACAGAGTCACTGTACCAAAAAGAATTGCTCGATGTTTATCCATTTCGGGAGGTGGCATATGATCAAAAACCAATGGTATTGAAGGAAGAAGTTGAAGCGGCCCTGAAGGAATTGACAAAAAACAAGGCTTCAGGAATTGATGGAGGCAGGCACTCAGCTATGCCAGGAGATTTGGAAGACAGCTACCTAGACAATTGACTGGAAGAGATCCATATTTGTATCCAGTCCAAAGAAAAGTGATGTCACAGAATGTGAAAATTATCAAACAATATCATTAATATCACACACAAATAAAAATTTTGTTGTTAAGTGTGGTCAAGTCGTCTCTAACTCAATACAACCCTATGCACAGCAGAGTGAAACACCTCCTGGCCCTGTGCCAGCTCCGTGATCCCGACTATACTTGACCCCATCATGGCAGTCATCTCGAGGAAAGCTTTCTCCTTCTTTGTCAACCCTCCACTTTACCAAGCATGACATCCGTCTCCAGGGAATGGTCCCTTCTGACAACACGACCAAAGTGGAGTGTGAGATGAAGTGTGGTTTTTTTCATTTCAAAGGAGCATTCCACATGCACTTCCTCCAGGACAGATTTGTTAGTTTTACCTGTCCATAGTACTTTCATCATCCTTCTCCAGCACCACATTTCAAAAGCATTGTGATAGTTGAAGCTGTGTGTCAACTTGGCTGGACCCCAGTTCTTTGTGGTTGTTCCCATGATGGGATCAGATGGCTGTGTTCTGAGTGGCCAATCTGTTCAGGGGGAGTTTCCCTAGGGGTGTGGCCTGCTGCCAGGATACCCAGGGACATCCTGAGAAGAGAGAAATTCTTCTGTGGATTGGGATTCTGTTGTGCTGCCTACAACTGTCCGTGAGTGAGCAGTCTACCGTTCGGCCTGGAGATCTTGGATTCGTCATTTGTTGGAGTCAACAGCCAGTGTACTGGCTGCCAGCCTTGAGCTTCTCAGCCCCTGCACTTGCAGAAGCTAAGAAAAGCCTCCAGCCTGACGTTTGCTCCAGGGACTTTGGACTTGCTGGCTTTTATACGTTTGTGAGCCATTTTCCTAAGATAAATTTCTCTCCCTATATATATATATAAGCTTTGCTGTTTTTTTGTTTCTCTAGAGAACCCAGTCTAACACAAGCATCAATTCTTCTTCAGTCTTCTTTATTCATTGTCCAGCTCTCATATGCACTTGTTGTTGTTGTTATGTGCCGTGGAGTTGGACCCGACTCATAGTGACCCCTCCTTGGGTTTCTGAGGCAGTATCACTATGGAAGTAGATTGCCCCATCTTCCTTCCAAGGAGTGG
>NW_006921802.1:1797497-1811227 GCF_000298275.1 Orycteropus afer afer
CTTGTTTCACATCCTCTTCTGAATCCAGCTTGCACCTCTGGAAGTTCTCTGTCAATATACTGCTGCAACCATTTTTGAATTATCTTCAGTAAGATTTTACTCGTGTGTAATATTAATGATATCGTTCAATAATTTCCATATTATGTGGGATCACTTCTCTTTGGAGTAGACACAAATATAGATCTCTTCCAGTCAGTCAGCCAGGTAGCTGTCTGCCAAATCTCTTGGCATTGCCAAATGAGTGTCTCCAGCACAGCATCCATTTGTTGAAACATCTCAATGGGTATTCTGTCAATTCCTGGAGCCTTGTTTTTTGCCAATTCCTTCAGTGCAGCTTTGACTTTTTCCTTCAGTACCATTGATTCTTGATCATATGCCACCTCCTGAAATGGATGAAGATCGACCTGTTCTTTTTGGTGCAGTGACTCTGTGTATTCCTTCCATCTTCTTTTGATGCTTCCTGCATCATTCAATGTTTTTCCCATAGAATCTTTCAATACTGAAACTTGAGGCTTAATTTTTTTCCTCAGTTCTTTCAGCTTGAGAAATGCTGAGCGTGTTCCTCCCTTTTGGTTTTCTAACTCCAGGTCTTTGCATATTTCATTATAGTAACTGACTTTGCCTGCTCATCCTGCTCTTTGAAATCTTCTGGTCAGCTCTTTTATCTTGTCATTTCCTCCATTTGCTTTAGCTACTCTCCTTTCAAAGGCAAGTTTCAGAGTCTCTTCTGACATCCATATTGATCTTTTCTTCTTTTCTCATCTTTTTAATGACATCTTGCTTTCCTCATTGATGAAGTTCTTGATATCATCCCACAATTTTTAGATGGTCTCTAAATTCAGGAGGGATATATTCCATGTCGTACTTTGGATTTTGTGGACTTGTTTTAATTGTCTTCAATTTCAACTTGAACTTGCATATGAGCAGCTGATAGTCTGTTCCACAATCAGCTCCTGACCTTCTTTTGGGTGAAGATATTGAGCTTTTCCATAGCCTTTTGCCACAAATGTAGTCAATCTGATTCCTGTGTACTCCATCTGGTGAAGTCCATGTATATAGCTGCTGTTTGTGTTGTTGAAAAAAGATATTTGCAATGAATAAGTCTTTGGTCTTGAAAAATTCTATCACAAGATCTCCAGCATTATTTCTATCACCAAGGCCAAATTTTCCAACTACTGGTGATTCTTCCTTGTTTCCAACTTTTACATTCTAGTCACCAGTGATAATTAACACATATTGATTGCACATTTGGTCAATTTCAAACTGCAGAAGTTGATAAAAATCTTTAATTTCTTCATCTTTGGCTTTGGTGGTTGGAGCATAAATTTGAATAATAGTCATATTAACTGGTTTTCCTTGTAGGTATATGGATATTATACCATCACTGACACAAAGTACTTCAGGATAGATCTTTAAAAATCCTTTGTGATGATGAATACCATGCCATTCCTCTTCAAATTGTCATTCCTGTCATAGTAGAGCATAAGGTTATTTGATCCAAAATGGAATGATTCCATTTCATTTTTGACAACTTCCAATTTTCCTAGATTCATACTTAATACATTCCATTTCTTATTATTAAGGGATGTTTGTAGCTGTTTCTCCTCAATTTGAATTGTGCCATGTCAGTAAATGGAAGTCTTAAAAGCTTTACTTTATCCATATCAGTGAGGTTGCTCCTACTTTGATGATGCAGCTCTTTCCTAGTTGTAATTTGAAAGCCTTCTGACATAAGGGGCTCATTCTCCTGCACTGTATCAGGTAATGTTTCTGGAATATTCATAAAGTGACACAGTAATGTATCAGATAGTGTTCCTCTGCTGTTCATAAGGTTTTCCTTGACCAGTTCTTTGAGAAATGGATGGTTTCTTCCTTCTTCATAGTCTATCTCAGTCTGTAAACTGCATTGTAATCTGTGCACCATGTACAACCCTGCTGGCTCTTGAAACACCAGTGGCACAGCCTCACACTTCACAGCAATGTGCAAGCCACAATAATACAACAAACTGACAGGGAAGTTTGTCTCACTTAGCTTTTCAAAACCTCTCTGCCCTCCGCTTACCTGGATCCCTGGCACTGCTCTGCCTTGTCATCCCCCTGGCTTTTCTTTCCCTTGCTTTCCTGGCTCACAGGGGTTGGGCCTGGGTCCCTTCCTTTACTTGGATCCCTGGCTGCTACTCTGCTCTGTCATGTCAGTAAAATATTACTGATGATAATTCAAAAAAGGTTGCAGCAGTGTATTGACAGAGAGCTTCCAGAAATGCAAGCTGGATTCAGAAGAGAACATGTAATGAGGGATATTTTGGCTGATGTGAAATGGATCTTGGCTGAAAGCAAAGAATATCAGAAAGATGTTTACTTATGTTTTATTGACTATGCAAAAACATTAGTTTGTGTGGATCATAACAAATTATGGATAACATTGAGAAGAATGGGAATTTCAGAACACTTAAGAACACTTAATTGTAATCATGAGGAACCTGTACATAGATCAGGAGGCTGTCATGCAAAAAGAATAAGGGGATACTGCATGTTTTAAAATCAGGTAGGGAGTGGATCAGGGTTGTATCCTTTCACTATGCTTATTCAGTCTGTATGCTGAGCAAATAATCTGAGAAGCTGGACCATATGAAGAAGAATGTGGCATCAAGATTGAAGGAAGCCTTATTAACAGCCTCCAATACACTGATGACACAACATTGCTTGCTGAAAGTGAGGATGACTTGAAGCACTTACTGATGAAGACTGAAGACTACATCTGCAGTGTGGATTATGCCTCAATATAAAGAAAACAAAGTCCTCACAACTGGACCTGTAAGCAGCATCACGATAAACGGAGAAAAGATAAGTTGTCAAAGACTTCATACTACTTGGTTCTAAAATCAACACCAATGGAAACAGCAATGAAGACATCAGAAGACATATTGCACTGGGCAAATCTGCTGCAAAAGACCTCTTTCAAGTGCTGAGGAGCAAAGATATCTCCTTGAAGACTAAGTTGTGCCTAAACCAAGCCATAGTATTTTCAGTTGCCTCATATACATGTGAGAGCTGGACAATGAATAAGGAAGACTGAAGAAGAGTTGATACTTTGGAGTTGTGATGTTGGTGAAGAAAACTGAGAGTATCATGCACTGCTAAAAGAACTAACAAATCTGTCCTGGAAGAAGTGCAGCTGCAATGTTCCTTGGAGGTGAGAATGGCCAGACTTCGTCTCACTTACTTTGGTCATGTTGTCAGAAGGGACCATTCTCTGGAGAAGGATATCATGCTTGGTAAAGTGGTGGGTCGATGGAAAAGGAGAAGGTCCTCAATGAGATAGATTAATTAACACAGTGGCTGCAATGATCGATTCAGGTACAGCAGGGATCATTCTGTTTCACTCTGTTGTACATATGGTCACCATGAGTTGGAGTTGACTTGAAGGCACCTAACAACAACAATGTGTATAAACAGAACCTTTGCAACAGAGTACATCAAAGCAGCCAATAAACACATGAAAAAATGCTCATGAAAATTAGCTGCAACAACTGTTGCTAAGTGCTGTTGAGTAGATTATAACTCACAGAAACCCTGTGTACAGGAGAACAAAATACTGCTCTGTGCTGTACAAGTATGACTATTGTTACTATGTTTAAGGCCATTTTTACAGCTACTGGACCTATAAGCAGCATCACGATAAATGGAGAAAAGATAAGTTGTCAAAGACTTCATACTACTTGGTTCTACAATCAACACCATTGAAAGCAGCGGTCAAGACATCAGAAGATGTATTGCACTGAGAAAATCTGTTGCAAAAGTTCTCTTTTAAATGCTGAGGAGCAAAGATATCTCCTTGAAAACTAAGGTGTGTTGTCAAGGGTCTTCCTTTTTTTCATTGACCCTCTACTTTACCAGGCATAGGGTTCTTCTCCATTAAAAAACAAAACAAAAGAACAAAAAAAAAAAAAAAAAAAAAACACCTTACTACCCTTTGAGTAGACTCTACCTCATAGAGACTCTATAGCACATGGTAGAACTTCCCCATAGGGTTTACAAAGACTTATGGTTAGAAAAGCCATACCAGGTAATTTACTACATGCAGCCAGCTTCACAATCCTTGGTATGCTTGAGCCCATCATTGTAGCCACTGTGTCAATTCATCTTGGTGAGGACATTCCCCTTTTTCACTGACCCTGCACTTTACCAGGAATGATATCCTTCTCCAGAGAATGATTCCTTCTGACAGCATGACCAAGATAGGTGAGACAAAGTCTTGCCATTCTCACTTCCAAGGAGCATTCTGGCCACACTTCTTCCAAGACAGATTTATTCATTCTTCTGGCATTCCATGGTACTTTCAGTATTCTTTGTAAACAACCCAACTCGAAAGCATGAACTCTTTTGGCTATAATAGCATTAGAAAATAAATAAATAAGAAGAAAGAAAGAAAGTAAAATTGATTGCTTAAAGTCAATTGCCGTCACCCAAATCCTAATAAAAAAAAAAAAAAAAAAAAAAAAAAGTCAATTGCCGTTAATTGCCCTGATCAGGAGCTTTGTGACTCTGCACGTGAGTGCTCAGTTCCATGCCGTTCTGTTTACAGAAAGCCTGGCACAGACCACTTGTCTTTCTTAGTTCAAAACCCATGGAACAGGTTACCCCCAATAGGCTCTGAGACTGGTGAGCAGAATGTAGCAGTTCCCGGATCCCTCCCTGTTCTGTAAGACAGATTTCATTATACTTAAGGGCACTGTTTAACTAGTCATCTGGGAAACAAACAGGCAAGATAATATTGGCATAGACAAATGAAATCAGTAAAGTAGAATGATCTGATTAGATATATTCAAAATGCCACATAATCTGCCTCCTATAAGTAAATGGCTTAGGTGAATTTAGAAGGTAGGAAGGATAATGCACTATTTTGTGATATAAAAGCATGACTTGAACTAAATTGGAAAGTCCATGTGTCAGGACAGTGCAGTAAAGAAAAGAGCATGGTGTAGGTCAGAAAACAGGCAGATTTGTGTTTGAATCCTGCCACACATACTCTCTATAATTTGGTACAAGTTACTGAAGTCTCTGAGCCTAATTTTTCACATCTATGAAAACGAAATCATGATTTCTATCTCAAAGAATTATTATACATATTAAATTAACCAAAAGTTGATAAAAATCTTCAATTTCTTCATCTTTGGCTTTGGTAGTTGGTATGTAAATTTGAATAATAGTAGTATTAACTGGTCTTTCTTGTAGGCATAAGGATATTATCCTACCACTGACAGCATTCAGCATTGTACTTCAGGATAGATCTTGAAACATTCTTTGTGATGATAAATGCCACACCATTCCTCTTCAACTTGTCATTCCTGGCATAGTAGATCATTTTGATTCAAAATGGCCCAAATCAGTCCATTTCAGCTCACTAATGCTTAGGATATTTATCTTTATGCATTCCATTACATTTTTGACAACTTCTAATTTTCCTAGATTCATACTTTGTACATTCCATGTTCTGATTATTAATGGATGTTTGCAGCTATTTCTTCCCATTTTGAGTCTTGCCACATCAGTAAATGGAGGTTCCAAAAGCTTTACTCCATCCACATTGTGGTAGTTAAGGTTGTGTGTCAACTGGTTGAGTGGCTGGACAGCTGGATGTAGTTATTACCCATGGTGAAGCTGGCAATCAATCCCATGGTGGAATCTACTGAAGCAGCTGAGTAGCTGCTTTAGGGATGTGGTCTACTTCCAGTATACAAGAAGCACCTTTGAGGAAGGTCTCTAGCTTTTTGGCATGCTTGAATCCTGCATTAACCAAGACATTGTTCAGCAGCCTGTTATGACCTGCCAATCTTGGGACTTTTTCTGGACTTAAATTTGTGGCCTGCCATGTTGTTTGGTAATATCAGGACTGTGCCTTTTTACCTTGAGTGTGTCAGCCTCAGGAAGCAACACCTGCCTGAGTGAAGAAACACCTCCAGCTTCAATGAACTGCAACCAGGAGGCAGAGCTGAAACAAGGTTGAGGGGCTTTCACCCAACCCTTAGAGCCTGGCACTTTGAACTTGGACTTCTAGCCTCCAAAAACTGTAAGAATGAATGCCTGTTCATTCAAGACATCCCATTTGTGGTATTTTCTGTTAGAGCAGCAAAAAGTAATCAAAACACTCATCAAATTTGAGTCTGCTTTGAGGAGCCAGCTCTTCCTTCATCATATTTTGAGTGCCTTCTGACCTGAGGATCTTCCAACACTATATTGGACAAAGTTTCAGGACTATTCATAGTTTTCCAGTACTATCTCAGACAGTGTTTCAGTGCTATTCATAAGGTTTCCACTGGCCAATTCTTTGAGAAGTGGATGGTGCCTTCTATCTTCCAAGTCTGTCTTACTCTGGAAGCTTTGCTGAAACCTGTCCACCATGGATGACTCTGAGTATTTTAAATACCGATGGCATAGCCACCAGCCTCACAGCAACATGCAAGCCACCACAGTAAGACAAACTGACAGATGTGTGGTTGTTGACAGTCTTTTGATTTTTTCAGTAGGTGCTTCAAGCCATCTTTACTTTCAGCAAGCAACATTTTGTCATTTTCATATCATAGGTTGTTTATGAGTCTTCCTCCAATCTTAAACCACATTCTTATATAATCCAGCTTCTGAGATTATTTGCTCAAATAAGTATGATGAAGGGATAGAAGCCTCATGCAACCTTTCCTGATTCAAAACAGTATATCAGAATTTCCTAATTTTGAACACTGATAGTAATAGTTTTTAACGTGGTGGCTGGAGATTACCAAATGCCCTGGACTCCTGTTTGTCAATGCTCCACTGTTAGCCAGATTTCTCCTTTCAACTTTTCCCCTATTTCTACTTAGCACAATCTTGCTACAGGAAAGGTACCTGTGTCAGGTCCAACTGCTTACATATAGAAATTTCCAAGTGACAGCTTTACAAACTTACACTGGCATACCTTGTAGGAAATCCTTGGCCAAGACATGGTTCTGAGAATTTGTACATAGATGATTTGTTCATTTGCTTTGAAGTTGAAGTCACCTTAAAAAAAACAAATTCACTGTTGCCAAGTTGATTCAGACTCATAGTGACCCTTGTTGGGTTTCTGAGGGCATAAATCTTTACAGAAATAGATTGCCCAGTCTTGTTTCCATGGAGTGGCTGGTGGATTAGAACCACCAACCTTCTGATAAGCAGTCAGATGATGTCCTAGGCACTGTGCCACTAGAGCTTCTAAAATTACCTTAGAAATATGTTGTTGTTGTGTGCTGTCAAGTCGGAACCAACTCATAGCGACCCCTCCTTGGGTTTCCGAGGTGGTATCGATATGGAAGGAACTCTGGTAGCGTAGTGCCTAAATCACTTGACTGCTAACCAGAAGGCCACTCCTCGGAAGGAAGGTTGGGCAATCTACTTCCATAGTGATACCGCCTTGGAAACCCAAGGAGGAGTAGCTATGAGTCAGGTCTGACTTGACAGCAGACAACAACAACAACAACATCGATATGGAAGTAGATTGCCCAACCTTCCTTCTAAGGAGTGGTTGGTGGGTTTGAACCACCAGCCTTCTGGATAGCAGTCAAGTGCCTTAGGCACTATGCCACCAGAGCTCCTCTTAGAAATATATATATATATATATACATGTGTGTGTGTGTGTGTGTGTATAACAAAAACAAAAAACCCACAACTCAGAAATAAGAATACATGGCTAGAATACAACTACTATTTAAGATAAAATATTTATAATGAATTTGAAGATATTATGTTCTCTGAGATTCAGTTTTATTCCTGCATTTTAAAGAAATTCAATTAGTTTTTGAACATACAACAGTCATTCTGTCTTGTGGTCAAAATGAAGATACAGGAACAGAAAATGTCAAGAATGGTTCCCAGGTTGCTTCCTCAAACTGGAAACAGCCAGTTAGTGAGTGGAGGTGAATCTGAAGATGATCACATGTGGGGGGATGGAAATCATGAGTTCATTTTCAGCTTTGTTGATTTTGAGAAATTCCAGATGACATGATTTGAAAGTAGGATGGAACTGAGGATAAAGCCTGGAGGTAAAAATGTGAGTGTGTCTAGCATACAGATACAACTGGGTGCCATGAGTGTGGATGGGACCACCTGTGGTTAAGGGAAGTAGAAGAAGGATGAGCATCAAAGACTGAGCAGAGAAAACTCCTCAAAATCTTCCTTCCTTGAGTTCTCTACTCTGGACATATCTCTACCCCGCATGTACCTAACTGATTTATACTACGCCAGCAGTAGATGAAATCCTATGCCTGATCCCCTCACTATCTTCTCGGGATCTGAATTCTGGAATGTATTATAAGAGAAACTCCAACATTTTTACCATATTAACAAAGAAAAACATGCCTCTGCACTATTCCCTATGAAATCTTGCTCCCCCCCCACCATGAAGAGAAGCTCTGTTTATCTTATGTTTTTACAACTTGATCCAATTCCTTTTCTCATCATACCACAAGAAAATGTCCCTAGTGTCACAATAATTTAAATAAGAAGTGTTTCTTCCTAAGAGAAACCTACTAAAATGATGATGAAGGAACATGAAAAATCTCTTCTTTTGCTCAGTGTTCTAACATTGCAAATAATACTTCAAAAACATTTTCAAGTCAAGGGATTAAACATACTATAACTTTAAAAATTGGAGCATATAGCCTTCTCTGTGGTAAGAAATATACGTAAAATATTCATTAAAATTATAGTCTACAATACTATTTTTTAACACTAAGATACATGATCCTTTATGGGGTAATTTCAATAGTATTAATTAACAATACAATCCTTGGAAGCCAGAATGGCCAGACTTCGTCTCACTTATTTTAGTCACGTTGTCAGAAGGGACCGTTCCTTGGAGAAGGATGTCATGCTTGGTAGGGTGGAGGGTCGACAAAAGAGGGGGAGGCCTTCAACGAGATGGATTGACACAGTGACTACGATGATGGGCTCAAGTATTGCAGGGATTGTGGAGCTGGCGTGGGATCAGGCAGTGTTTCGTTCTGCTGTGCATGGAGTCACTATGGGTTGGAAATGACTCGACGGCACCTAACAACAATAACAACAATTAACAATACCCACCCTATCAATATCAGGTTGCTTTTGTTGTTAGGTGCCATAAAATTGGTTTCGACTCATAGTGACCCTATGTACAACAGAATGAAACACTGCCTGGTCCTGTGCCATCCTCACAGTTGTTGCTGTGCTTGAGCCCATTGTTGCAGCAACTGTGTCAGTTCATCTCAATGAGGGTCTTTCACTTTTTCATTGACCCTCTACTTTACCAAGCATGACATCCTTCTCCAGGGACTGGTCCCTCCTGAAAACGTGGTCAAAGTATGAGACAAAGTCTGGCCATTTTCACTTCTAAAGAGCATTTCAGCTGTACTTCCTCCAAGGCAGATTTGTTCATTCTTCTAGCAGTCCATGCTATTTTCAGTATTCTTCACCAATACCACAATTCAAATGCATCAATTATTCTGTGGTCTCCCTTATTCATTGGCCAGCTTTCACATGCACATGAAGCTATTGAAAATACTATGGCAGGGGTCAGGTGCACCTTAGTCTTCAAAGTGATATCTTTGGTCTGCAATACTTTAAAGAGACTTACTAACAGAAAATTTCCCCTGTATCATGAAGGAAGAAAAGATATTTGTCCAAGAAGCTCAAAGAACCCCAAGAGAAAAACACCAAGGTATATCATAATCAAATTCTCCAAAACCAAAGACAAAGAAAGAACCTTGCAAGCTGCCCTAGACAAAAGAAATATCATTTATAATAATCAAACAATCAGGCTGAGTTCTGATTACTCAGCAGAAACCATACAGGCAAGAAGACAATTTGTTGTTGTTATTATGTGCCGTCGAGTCAAACCCAACTCATAGCGACCCCTCCTTGGGTTTCTGAGGCAGTATCACTACAGAAGTAGGATTGCCCAACCTTCCTTCTGAGGAGTGGCTGGTGGGTTTGAACCACCAGCCATCTGGTTAGCAGGCAAGTGTCTTAGCCACTATGCTACCAGAGCTCCCAAGAAGGCAATGCGGTGGCATATATAAAACACAGAAGGAAAAGAACTTTCAACCAAGAAGCCTATATCCAGCCAAACTTGTCATCAAATATGAGGGTGAAATCAAGACATTCTCAGACAAGCAGAAATTAAGGGATTTTGTGAAAACCAGATCAACTCTACAAGAAGTGCTTAAGGAACTCCTTCCAATAGATAACCCACAACAGAGAACTACAAAATCAGGACACATGACATCAACACTAAAACCAAATAAAAAATAGATGCTCAAAATAAGACCATAAAACATTGTATACTAAAAAACAAGGAAGTCAATCTGCACACAACAATAGCAACTAACCAAATAGAGGGAATCAAAGTTCTAGGTACAAACTTCCAAATGGAGAGGAAAACAGGACAGCGTTCTCATAGAACAGACTGTTCCAAAAATATATAGAGAAGAATTCATTCCAAGGTAACCATAGAGAAAATTAACAATCCCCCTAAGTAAATCCAGAAGGAAGGAAACATATGGGTTTAGCTAACACAAAACCAACAACAAAGAAGAAAAGAGAGGAAACACTTGACAACAAAATGAGCTCAGGACAGACAGTACATGGACGAAGGAAATTCCAACAACAAAACAGAAAAACACAATAGAATGACAGCAATCAATTCATACCTATCACTAATTACACTCAATGAGAATGGACTAAATGCACCAGTCAAGAGAAAGAGAGTGGCAGACTGGTTAAGAAAAGAAGATCCATTGATATGCTGCCTACAAGAGACCCTCCCACCTTAGACACAAAGATATAAACAAATTAAAAGTTAAGGGGTATAAAAAAATATACCAAGACAACAGTAAACAGAAAATAGCAGAAGTGGCAATATTAATTTCTGATAAAATAGACTTTAAGGTGAAAAATAAAACATAAGAGACAAAGAGGGTCACTATATGATGCTGAAAGGGTCAATTGCCCAAGAAAACATTACAATAATAAATATCTATGCACCCAATGAAAGTGCTCCAAAATACATGAAGCAAATATTAATTGAATTGAAAGGGAAGATAGACTACTCTACAATAGTAGTAGGAGACTTTAACAACTTTCAAGGAAGGACAGATCAACTAGAAAAAAATTCATCAAACATACAGAAGAACGCAACAACACAATCAAGCAACTTGACCTCATAGACATACAGAGCACTCCACCCAACAAAAGTACAATTCACATTCTTCTCCAATGCACATGGATCATTCTCCAGAATAGATCATATTTTAGGACATAAAACAAGCCTCAATAAATTAAAAAACACTGAAATACTACAAAGCATCTTCTCAGACCACAATGCTATAAAATTAGAAATTAATAATAGTAAGATCAAGGAAAAAACATCAAACATGGAAGTTGCACAATACACTGCTCAAAAACTACTGGGTAGTAGAAGAAATAAAAAGTGAAATAATAAAGAAAAATAATTCCTAGAAACAAATGAGAATGAAGCTACATCTTACCAAAACCTATGGGACACAGCAAACACAGTACTCAGAACTCAGTTTATAGCAATAAATGCATACATCAAAAAGAGGAAAGAAACAAAATCAACATTCTAACTCAACAACTCCAACAATTAGAAAAAGAACAACAAAAGAATCTTACAGTATCTAGAAGTAAGAAAATAATAAAGATCAGTTGTTGTTGCTGTTGTTATGTGCCGTCGAGTCAGACCTAACTCATGGCCCCGCCTCCTTGGCTTTCCAAGGCAGTATCACTATGGAAGTGGATTGCCCAACCTTCCTTCCCAGGTGTGGCTGGTGGGTTTGAGCCACCAGCCTTCTGGTTAGCAGTAAAGTGCCTTAGGAACTATGCTACCAGAGCTCCTAAAAAAGATCAAAGCAGAAGTAAATGAAACAGAAAACAAAGCAAAATAGAGAAAGTCAACAAAACCATGAAGTTGGTTCTTTGAAAAGATTAACAAAATTGACAAACCATTGGCAAGTCTAATGAAAGAAAAGAAAGAAGATGCAAATTACTAGAATAGTAAACAAAAAGGGTGTTATCACAACAGAACCAACTGAAATAAACAAGATTCTGACAGCATATTATGAAAAACTGTATTAAAACAGATTTGAGAACGTAGAAGAGATGGACAAGTTTCTGGAATCGCAAGACCTACCTAAACTATCTCACTCAGAGATAGAGTACTTGAACAGACCCATAACAAAGGAAGAAATTGAACAGGACATAACAAAAACTTACCACAAAAAAAAAAAAAGTCCTGGCCCTGATGGCTTCATTGGAGAATTTTACCAAATATTCAGGGACAAGTATATACCTATACCACTCAAGCTATTCCAGAACATAAAAAATGATGGAATACTTCCAAGCCCATTTCAAGAAGCAAGCATAAGACTAATACCAAAACCAGGGAAAGACACCACTTAAAAGGAAAATTACAGACCAATATCTCTCATGAACATAGATGCAAAAATCTTCACCAAAATCCTAGCCAATAGAATCCAACAACATGCCAGAAAAATAATACATCCTGACCCAGTGGGATTCATACCTGGTATGCAAGTTTGGTTCAATTTAAGTGCGTCCAAAGACTTTGTCAAAATGGTAAAAAGAGAACCTACAGATAGGGAGAAAATATTTGCCTATGACATATCTGACAAAGGACTTATCTCCAAAATCTATAGAAAACTTCAACACCTCAACCCTAAAAAGACAAACAATCCAATTCAAAAATGGACAAGAGAGATTAACAGACACTTCACTAAAGATGATATGCTGGTGGCCAACAAACACATGAGGGATTGCTCATGATCTTTAGTCATCAGAGAGATGCAAATCAAAACAAAGGTGAGATATCATCTCACCCCAGCAATAATAGCAAAGTTCAATAGGACAGAAATTAACAAATGCTGGTGAGGTTGTGGAGAATTGGAACTCATATGCTGCTGGTGGGACTGTAAAATGGTACAACCATTGTGGCAAATGGTATGGCATTTCCTTAAAAAAACTGAAAATAGAAATACCATTTGACCCAGCAATTCCATTACTAGGAATATATCCTAAAGAGGTGAGAGGCAGGACATGAACAGACATATGCACACCTATGTTCATCGCAGCACAATTCACTATAGCAAAGAGCTGAAAACACCTAAATACCTATCAACAAATGAATGGATAACAAAATTATGGTACATTCACACAATGGAATACTATGCTACATTAAAGAACAATGAAGGATACATGAATCATCTCACAACATGGATGAGCCTGGAAGACATTATGCTGAGTGAAATAAGTCAATCACAGAAGGACAAATACTATATGAGCCCATTCCTGTAAAAAGACAATGAAAGGTTTGCTTATGGAAGGGAACTCACTTTGTAGGTTATTGAGGTAGGGAGGGAAGGGGAGGGAATAATTTTAGGCTAGTTGGGGACCATATGCTGAGGTGGGTAAGAAGAGGGATGGTATGAAAAGAGTCTGTGACCACCATGATGTTGTTGTTGTTGTTAAGTGCCGTCGAGTCGTTTTCGACTCATAGTGACCCCATGCACAGCAGAACGAAACACTGCCCGATCCCGCGCCAGCCCCACAATCCCTGCTATACTTGAGCTCATCATTGCAGCCACCGTATCAATCCATCTCGTTGAAGGCCTCCCCCTCTTTCGTCGACCCTCCACCCTACCAAGCAT
>NW_006921802.1:1812292-1844358 GCF_000298275.1 Orycteropus afer afer
TTGGAATGGGCACAAATATGGATCTCTTCCAGTCAGTTGGCCAGGTAGCTGTCTTCCAAATCTCTTGGCATAACTGAGTGAGTGCCTCCAATGGGGCTAATACCAGTATATCCACAATGATGCATTACCATTAACACCAAATGCCAGGCTAGAGATAAATACATAAACATCTGAGAAGATCAGATGGGGTTCAGTGAACAGGATTATACTCTAGATGAAGGATAGATTCAGCTGAGGCTAATCTTGCACAGATACCAGTGAAACAAAATACAATCCTTGCAGAAACAATCCTGTAATCCTTACAGAAACAACAGAAAGCAGACATAGAACAATCCCTCACAGAGAGCCAGATACTGTGGAAGAGAGATCCAACACATCTACTGATTCAGGACCATAGCATTGGGCGACACCAGACTCTACATATATACATAAAAATCTTGTTTCACAACCTACATCGGTCACTGGAAGCAAAGAAGAGTGCAAAAAACCAATGGCATTTGGAAGTAATAAACTCTCGGATATGATGGACCTTGAGACCAGAAGAACTAGGTGTTGCGCGGCTACCAATGCCAACCACTTGGGAAAGGATCAAAACTGGATACTCTGGATAGAGTGGGAGGAGAAATGTAGAACAAAATCCAAAAACACAATAATGACCAGAATTACCAGTCGGATGGAGTCTGGTGAGATCCCTAATACTATGGCCCTTGGATACATTTTAGGCCTAGAATAAAACTCACTCCCAGGGACTGGCTCTCAGCCCAATAGCAAATAAGACATACAAACAGACCACTCAACCCAGGCTGACACACCCACATACTCTATGGAGATGCATCCCTTGGAGCAATCAATAATGGGACATGAGAGGAGCAACATTCACACAGACCAAATACAGGACACGCAGGAGTGCATAACTATGAGGGGCATGGAGGAGGGTTACTGGGCAGGGAGGGGAGGAGACTGGGTTAGAATTGGGAACGGTAATTGGGGAGTGAAACCAAATGTGCATGAAATGTTGAATGTAAAACAAACTCTGCTCTGTAAATTTGCATCTAAAAGACAAAACAACAAAAAAGAATGTATTGGCACATATAATGCCACCTTCTTCTTTGTACAATCCAACTTCATATAATCAGCATCTCAGATTACTTGCTTAGTATAAGACTTAATGAGGATAGAAGCTTGTGGTAGTTGGGGTTGTGTGTCAACTTGGCTAGAACACCATTCTGAGTGGTTTAAGCAGTTGTGATGTGGTTATTCCCAGGATGAGATCTGATGAATATGCTCTGAGCAGCCAGTTGAAAGGGAGTTTCCCTAGGGTGTGGCCTGCTTACAATACATATATGGACATGGATCTGGATCCTGTTGTGCTGCCTACAACTGTCTGTGAGTGAACAATCCACCACTCTGCCTGGTAATCTTGGATTGTCACCATCAAAGTCAACAGCCATTATACTATCTCTGACCTTGAGCTTGTCAGCCCCTGCAGCTTCATGAGTTGGGAAAAGCCTCCAGCTTGACCTTTTTTTTTAAAAAAAAAAATACATTTTATTGAATTATAATTTATGTACAGTGAAATACACAAAACTAAAGTGCCACGGGTCAAAGCTTTTTTTTTTTTTTTTTTTTTCAATATTCCCTCCCTTCTCCTCTCACCCCTGGTAACCAACAAAGAAAGTTTCTTTCCATACATAAAACTTTCCTTGACTTTTTACAATAATGAACTAATACTATGTGTTAGATTGGGTTCTCTAAAGAAACACAAAAACCAGCAAAGCGTATACATATATATATAGAGAGAGATAAATTTATCTTAGGAAAATGGCTCACAAACGTATAGAAACTGGCAAGTCCACGTCTCTGGAGGAAACGGGCTGGCGGCAGCCTTAGTTTCTGTAAGCACAGGGGGCCGAGAAATTCAAGGCTGGCAGGCAGTACACTGGTTGTTGACTCCAACGAAAGACAAATCCAAGATCTCCAGGTCGAGCGGTGGGCTGCTCACTCAGGGAAGTTTGTAGTCAGCACACCAGGGTTCCAATCCCTCAAAGAATGTGTCTCTTCCCAGGATGTCCCTGGATATCTTGGAAGCAGGCCACACCCCTAGAGAAACTCCCCTTGGGCAGACTGGCCACTCAGAACACAGTCATCTGATCCCATCATGGGAACAACCACACAGAACTGGGGTCCAGCCAAGTTGACACACAGCTCCAACTATCACATAGTATATTTGTCCTTCTGTGATGATTGATTTATTTCACTCAGCATAATGCCCTCCAAGTTCATCCATGTTATACAGTGTTTTGCAGATTCTACATTATTCTTTAGTGTTGCATAGTATTCCATTGTGTGTATGTACCATAGTTAGGTTGTTTGTGTCTTTTGGCTATTGTAAATAGTGCTGTGATGTACATGGGTGTGTATATGTCTGTTCTTGTCCTGTCTCTCACTTCTTTCTTAATTTCTGCTTATCTGGAAATCTTCTAATTTCACCATCATATTTGAGGGACAATTTTGCTGGGTATATAATTCTTGGTTGGAAATGTTTCTCTTTCAGGGTTTTATATATACCACTCCATTGTCTTCTTGTCTGCATGGTTTCTGCCAGGGAATCCAAGCTTATTCTTACTGGTTAACCCCTTGTAAGTAACTTTTCATTTTCCCCATGATGTTTTCAGGATTCTTTCTTTGTCTTTGGTTCTAGTGATTTTGATGATGATGTCTTGGTGATTTTCTTTTGGGGTCTATCCAGTTTGGAGTTTGTTGGACTTCTTGAATGGATATATTCTCATCTTTGATCACACCAGGGAAATTCTCTTCCAACAAATCTTTGACAATTTTCTCTGTGGTTTTATTTGTCTCTCCTTGTTCTGGAATTCTCCTACATATAGATTATTCCTTTTGATGGTATCATACATTAACCTTAGGCTTTCTTCATTTTGTTTTGGTCTTTTTTCTTATTGATGAGTTTCCAAAGAAATATTGAGGTATTTGTCTTCAATCTCACTAATTCTGTCTTCCACTGATTCAATTCTACTCCTTTGCCCTTTCAATATGTTAGCTATTTCTGAAAATTTAGTATTAATCCTCTGGATTTCTATCTGTAGATTTTGTATCATTTCTAATTTTTCATTTATTTTGTCATTTTGTTCTTTTATTGTCTTTTGAAATTGTTCTAGAGTTTTGTCTGTTTTCCTCCATTTTGTCAGTGTTTTTCTTGATCTGTCTCTCAGTCCATTGAAGGTAACTAAATATAATTTTTTTGAATTTCTTATCAGGGAGTTCCAATGCTGCTTCTTCCTCACAGATGTGTTTTGGGTCTGTATCCTGGTCCCTTGTTTCTCCTGCTTTATCTTGCTTCTTTGGGTGGACTGTGATGCTTTGTTTTCTCCAAGGCATTGTCACATTTCTATGTTTATATTTAATTGGTGACTGTATGTTGGAGTGACTTGCCCACAATTTTCATTTTCTTTGGATTTTATCTAATAAACTGGGTACTATGCTCCTCTATTCACTAGTTGGCAGCACTTATACACTCACCATCTGTCTCCTTTCCCATTGTCAGCCTTCTGTATGTCCCTGCTGTCCTTGGCAAAGAGAGTCTATTCTTAGGTCCCTGAAATCTGAACAAGAATGCTCTCACTTTAAAATCCAATATGGCCACCACTTATAAACATTCCAAATGGCTGCGCCCTCAGTCACTTTAAATATCCATAATGGCCACTGTTTGTAGACATTCAAAATGGCTGTACCCTTGGTCATTTTAAACATACAAAAATGGCCACTGCTTATAAACAATTAAAATGGCTGAACCCTCTGGACTGCCGAAAGTTCACAGCTCGGGTTTTCTCCCTCCTTGCTGTTTCCCTTCCTAGTGATAGGCCACCAGCACAGTTGTTTCTGCAGCCTTTGGTAACCATGGCTGATCTTTAGGTCAATTCTCAGGTCCCCACATCACTTGGAAATACTCAGGCTGTTGATCCTGTCAGAGTAGCTGACAGTTTACTGAACTGACCATCTCTGTACTCACTGTTTTCATTCAGGTTTTTCCACTAGTTGGTGCCTAATCCACTTCTGAATATTTCCTTTCAAAGTTCAGGGATCCAGGATTATCTTCTGTATCTCTGTCAACTGGTTTCTCTTTGTTGAAGAGAGTCTGTGTAGCTTGTCTGCCTATTCTGCCATCTTACCAGAAGTCTCTCCAGCTTGATGTTTCATGCAGGAATGTGGGACTTGCCATCTTCTATAACTATGTGAGCCATTTTACTAAGATAAATTTCTCTCTGTGTATAAGCTTTATTGGTTTTGCTTCCCTAGAGAACTTAGCTGTTCTGGTTACCTAGTGCCACTCTGACAAGAATATGTCACAAATAGGATGGCCTTAACAAACAGGAGTTTATTCTCTTACAGTTTGGAGGCTTTAAGTACAAGTCCAAAGTGCCAGGCCTTAAGGGCTGGGTGAAAGCCCCTCAACCTTGGGCTTCAGCTCTGCCTTCTGCTCCTGACCCATTGGAGCTAGAGGCATTTCTTCACTCAGACAGCTGCTGGCTGCTGAGGCTGAGAAGCCCAAGGTTGACAAGTAAAAAGGCACAGTCCTGATGTTACCAAACCACACAGTAGGACATTATCTTAAGTCCATTTTAAGTCCCAAGGTTGGCAGAGCATGGCAGGCTGCTGAACAATGACACAGCTACATGCAGGGTCTAAGTGTGCCATAAGCTAGAGACCATTCCCAAAGCTGCTGCTTATATATGGGAAGCAGACCACATACCCAAAGGCAGCTACTAAGCTGCTCACAGTAGACTCCACCATGCCTTATTACCAGTCTCATCATGGGGAATACTACATCCAGCTGCCCAGCCACTCAACCAGGCCTAGCCAAGTTGACACACAAAAAAAATAACCACCACACTAGTCTAACACAAAGCTTGATGCACACCTTTCCTGATTTGAAACCATGAAGAATCCCCTTGTTCTGTTTGAACAATTGTCTTTTGGTCTATGTACAAGTTCCTCATGAGCACAATTAAGTGTTCTGGAATTCCCTTCTTCACTATATTAGCCACAATATGTAATGATCTATAGTCAAATGCCTTTGCATAGTCAGTAAAACACAGGTAAACATCTTTCTGGTACTCTCTGCTTTCAGCCAAAATCCATCTGACATCAGCCATGATGTATTCTTTTCATGTCCACTTCTGAATTGGCTTGAAATTCTGTAAGTTAGCTGTGTGCAATGTACTACTGCTGCTGTTTTTAAAATTATCTTCAGCAAAGTTTCACTTGCATGTGATATTAATGGTATTGTTTGATAATTCTCACATTTTGTTAGATTGCCTTTCTTTGGAATGGGCACAAATATGGATCTCTTCCAGTCAGTTTACCAGGTAACTGTCTTCCAAATTTCTTTTAGACTTTGGTGTTGGGAGAAGTGGCACCAAATATGAGTGTAGGGAGTACAGCATGACCAAAATAAATGATGTCACTGAGAAGTTCTCAGGAGAAAATGATGCCAATACTAAAAATATTGACATATATAAGATTCCAATAAACAACTCCAACAAAGAGCAAAAAATAGGGATGGGTATAGGCCTATAGGTATTCTTCTCAGAGAAAAAACAAATCTACATGTGTAATAGCCTACATAAGCCAGCCCCATCTACCCTGAGACCAGAAGAACTAGCTGGTGCCTGGCTACCAACAGCAGGTTCATAATAGATAGCTCTAGATAAAATGGGAGAAAAACGTTGAACAGTACTTAAATTCTTAACAAAAGCCATAATGAGTGGACCAATTGTGACCAGAGGACTCCCTAAGTCTATAGCCCTGAGACACTCTTTAAACCTTGAACCAAAATTATTCCTTGCAATCACCTCTTAGCAAAATAGCAGAGTGGCACAAAAAAGAAAGGATATTACCCATAAGACCATAAGAACAATACTCTACTGAAAAACAATGTGCATGAGACTAAAAGGTCAACAGTTACTCTAAGGCAAAGATGAGAAGATAAGGGGACAGGGTACTGGAAATAGAACAACCACATCATAATTAAGAGAATATTGACATATTGTGAAAAATGTAACTAACATTATTGAACAGTTTGTGTGGAAATTGTGAAATGGGAACCTAACTTGCTGTGTAAACTTTCACCAAACACACAATAAAATGTTATTTTTAAAAAAGTCAGACATAAAAGCATATATGATTTGATGCTCTATTGTATGAACAGGAAGCTCTGGTAGCGTAGTGCCTAAAGCACTTGACTGCTGACCAGAAGGCTGGCAGTTCAAACCCACGAGCCACTCCTTGGAAGGAAGATGGGGCAATCTACTTCTGTAGTGATACTGCCTCGGAAACCCAAGGAGGGGTCGCTATGGGTAGGGCCCAACTCAACAGCACATAACAACAAAAACAACATTGTATGAACTGAGTGATGGTTACATAGATGTGATGATCTTTGTTCATAAAATTGTACATTTAAGTATTGTGTACTTTTTTGTAAGCATGCTATACTTAAAGTTTTTTTTTTTCAAAATATTTTGATCTCTATGTCTGTGGTTCAAAATTCAATGACATAAAATTCTCTGCAATGTTCTTTATGATTTAATATGGTCACACAAATACAGAGATAATACAGTTCTATTCCTAGTCATGAGTTTAATTTTATAACCTAAAGACCATTTTTTTTAACCTTGAAAACAATAATAAATGATGTAATATTTAAGGAAATAATAGTATCAACTGTCTGCAACCTTTTGATAATTTATAATATATTCTGGCCCGTGACTAAGTTTTAAAAGCACTGATTTTAAGCAAAGGAGAATACCAAATAGACACTTTGACCAAACAAAGGTCTTCCAAGTGAGAAGTTCATCTTTTAATATACAATGAATCTTCAAAGAGGAAAAGTAAGGAGACACTGTCCTAGTCAGTTGCATTAGTGCCATTAACCTCTCAATCAGCATGGGTTACATATGTTATGGACGGATTATCTTCATCTTATCAATGCAATCATTTGCTACCCAACACAGAGCACCATTACACACAATAGACAGTAATTCTAAGGAGCAAAACTGTGTACTTTGTTATCATGAGGTTGTGCTGTGAGAAAAATGTTGCCATGTACCTTGTATTTCTGTCACTCTTAGCCCTGAGTGTCTGGTTTAATTTAAAATTTGAGTATTTCAAGGCAAGGAAAACATTTCAAAGCAAGGGAAGGGTGATTGAGAAGACAAAAGGAAAAGACTTTCATTATGTTTTACCTCATTTAAAAACAAAACAAAACAAAAAAAACTTCAAGACCTCTCATCCACATCCAGAAACTGCCTTACAGATAGAACTTGTTAGCCTGCCAGTTAAGGCATTTTTAAGCTTACTCTACCCCACCTATCCACATTATCTCCCACTGGTCACTGTGAGTAACCCTGTGCTCCAAGCACTGACTCTTGACCCCATTCCACTCTTGTTAGCTTTAGAGGATTTCTTTGCTGATGTCATTACCTGTGTCTGCCTGTAGTACAACCCTTACTCCATTTCTTGAGGGCAGCAATTGCATGTTATATTCCTTTGTTTCGTGTGCAGAGATTAACAGAGAATCAGGTACAAATCTTGTACACATAGCTATCATAGACCTTGTAATGGAGTCCTGTTGATGCAATGGTTAAGTGCTTGGCTACTAAACAGAAAATGGTGATTTGAACCCAAACAGACTGCTAACCAGAAGGCTGGTGATTCAAACCCACCAGCCATTCTCAGAAGGAAGATGGCGCAATCTACTTCTATAGCGATACTGCCTAGGAAACCCAAGGAGGGGTCACTGAGTCAGGTCTGACTTGATGGCACATAACAACAACAACAACAGCTGCTCCATAGAAGAAAGACCAGGCAACCTGCTCTCCTAAAGATTACAGCCAAGAAAACCCTATGGGGCATTCTACTCTGTCATGTCAAATGGGGTCACGTGAGTTGGAAATGGACTTAATAGAACCTAACAATAACAGTGGACTCATTAGAAAAGGAGAAATGAAAGGCAAGAAGATATACTTAAAGGTATTAAATAAGTACATTTGTTTAAAAAATGGTTTAATGAAAACTGATTAAGCAACATAGAAGTTAATAAAGAATAATTTTATCTTCTTTAATCCCACTCATGGGAGCTCTGGTAGCATAGTGCCTAAGGCACTTGACTGCTGACCAGAAGGCTGGTGATTCAAATCCACCAGCCACTCCTCAGAAGGAAGGTTGCGCAATCTACTTCTGTAGTGATACTACCTCGGAAACCCAAGGAGGGGTCACTATGAGTCGGGTCCGACTCGACGGCACATAACAGCAACAACAACAATCCCACTCCAGAGCTGATCAGTGCCTTTTCAGGCTTTAGGTAGAAAAACGTTTTCTCCCATAGATGGCATTTTGTTTTACATTCTGTTCTGCAACTTGGTTTTGTTTATTTCCATTTAATATCTCACAAACCTCTTTTCATGTCAGCATGAATAGATGATTTAAAAATCCAATCACAGAAAAGCCTTAGGTATACTTTCCTCTATGTTAAAGATACCCTGTAGGTTATTGGCTCTGAGCAACCTAACCAAAACCAAAAAAAAAGCAAAACGAAACAAACTCACTGCCATCGAGTTGATTCTGACTCATAGCGACCCCTCCTTGGGTCTCTGAGGCACTATCTCTATGGAAGTCAATTGCCCAGTCTTCCCTCCAAGGATTGACTGGTGGGTTTGAACAACCAGTTTTCTGGTTAGCAGTCAAATGCCTTAGGTACTACACCACCAGAGCTCCTGTGAACAACCTAAGAATTTCATCTTAGCTATAGTTTTCTTGTTGTTTTGTGCCATCTATTCACTTCCCACTCATAGCAGCCCTATATGACGGAGCAGAATTGCCCCATAAGGCTTCCTAGACTATAATCTTTATGGGAGCAGATAGTCAGGTATTTTCTCTCCTAGAATGACTGATGTTCAGGGAGCTAATATTAGGAGAGGGACCCTCTAAATCTAGTTACTTTTTAAGAAGTATCCAGTGTAGAAAAGGGGACCAGAGTCAGAATTAGGCACTTCCACCTGGAGGAGCCACCACTCCTCTGTCAGTTTGTACTGTGGCTTGCATGTTGCTGTGAAGCTGGAGGCCATGCCACTGGTATTTCAAATACCAGCAGGGTCACCCATAGTGGAAAGGTTTTAGCAGAACTTCCAGAATAAGACAGACTCGGAAGAAAGAAGGGGCCAACCATCTCTCAAAGAACTGGCCAGTGAAAACCTTCTGAGTAGCAGTGAAATTGTCTGATGTATTACTGGAAAACTTTATGAATAGCCCTGAGACATTGTCCAATATAATCCCAGAAGATGAGCCCCTCAGGTCAAAAAACCAAAATCCAAAACAAACTCACTGCCATCAAGTCAGATCCTACTTTTAGTGACCCTTTCTTGGGTTTCTGAGATGGTATCACTACGGAAGTAGATTGACCAATCTTCCTTCCGAGGAATGGCTGGTGGATTTGAACTGCCAGCCTTCTGGTTAGCAGTCAAACACCTTAGGCATTATACCACCAGGTCAGAAGGCACTCAAAATACGACTGGGAAAGCTGTCTCCCCAAAGTAAAGTTGACCTTAATGACTTGGATGGAATAAAGCTTTTGGGACCTCCATTGACTGATGTTGCATGACTCAAAATGGGAAGAAATAGCTGCAAAAATCCATTAATTTTCAGAACATGGAATGTACAAGTATGAATCTAAGAAAACTGGAAGTTGTAAAAAGTGAAATGGAATACACAAAGATCAATATCGTAGACATTAGTGAGTTAAAACAGACTGGTTTTGGCCATTTTGAATTAGACAGCCGTATGGTCTACCATGCCAGGAATGACAAATTGAAGAGAAATGGCGTGGCATTCATCATCACAAAAAATATTTCAAGGTCTATGCTAAAGTACAATGCTGTCAGTGACAGGATATCAATATGCCTACAAGGAAAACCAGTTCATACAACTATTATTCAAATTTACACTCTAACCACTAAAGTCAAAGATGAGGAAATTGAAGATTTTTACCAAGAAATTCAGTCTGAAATTGACCAAACATGCAATAAGGAAGTGTTGATTATCACTGGTGATCAGAATGCAAAAGTTGGACACAAAGAAGAATCACTGGCAATTGGAAAATATGGCCTTGGTGATAGCAATGACACTGGAGATCACATGATAGAATTTTGCAAGACCAACAATTTATTCATTGCAAATACTTTTTTTCAACAACATAAACGGCATCTATACTTGTGGACTTTCCCAGATGTAGTACATAGGAATCAGATTGACTATATCTAGGGCAAGAGGTGAAGGAGAAGCTCAATATCTTCAGCCAAAGCAAGGCCAGGAGCTGGCTGTGGAACAGATCATCAGCTGCTAATATGCAAGTTCAAGATGAAGCTGAAGACAATTAAAAGAAGTCCATGGGAGCTAAAATATAATTTGATTATATCTTACCTCAATTTAGAGACTTTCTAAAGAATAGATTTAATGCACTGAATACCATGACGGAAAACCAGAGGAATTGTGGGATGACATCAAGAACATCATCCATGAAGAAAGCAAGGGTCATTAAAAAGACAGGAAAAGAAGAAAAGACCAAAATGGATGTCAGAAGAGACTCTGAAACTTGCTCTTGAACGAAGAGTAGTTAAAGCAAATGGAAGAAATAACAAGATAAAAGAGCTGAACAGAAGATTTCAAATAGCAGCTCAAGAAGACAAAGTCAATGATTATAATGAAATGCACAAAGACCTGGAGTTAGAAAATCAAAAGTGAAGAACACACTCAGCATTTCTCAAGCTGAAAGAATTGAAGAAAAATTTCAAGACTCAAGTTGCAATATAGAAAAATTCTAAGGGAAAAATATGAAAAATGCAGGAAAAATCAAAAGAAGATGGAAGGGATATACAGAAGCACTGTACCAAAAAGAATTGATTGACGTTCATCCATTTCAGGAGGTGGCATATGATCAAGAACTGATGGTATTGAAGGAAGAAGTTAAAACTGCACTGAAGGAACTGACAAAAACAAAAAACAAAAAACAAGAAAACAACAAAACCAGACTCCAGGATTGACGGAATACCCATTGAGATGTTTCAAGAAATGAATACCACAAATACCACACGCTAGAGGCACTTACTCCTCTATGCCAATAAATTTGGAAGACAATTACCTAGCCAACTATGCATGTGAAAGCTGGGTGATAAATAAGAAAGACCTAAGAAGAGTTGATGCTTTTGTGTTGTGTTGGTCAAAGTGCCATGGACTGACAGAAGGAACAAATCTGTCCTGGAAGAAGTGCAGCTGGAATGCTCCTTGGAAGCCAGACTGGCCTGACTTTGTCTCACTTACTTTGGTCATGTTGTCAGAAGGACCATTTCCTGAAGAAGGATATCATGCTTGGTAAAGTGGAGGGTCAACGAAGAAGGGAAAGGCTCTCAACAAGATGGATTGACACAGTGGCTGCAAGGAGGGGCTCAGTTATAGCAAGGATTGTGAGGCTGGCCACAACCTGGCAGTGTTTTGTTCTTTTGTACAGAGTATCAGTGTAAGTCGGAGCCAACTCTGGGGCACTTGACAACAATAACAACTTGGAGGAAAGAAGCTAGTAGTCAGGGAACACAGAGTTCTTGGGCAGAATTAAAGAGTCCTTCTCCAGGTCCTTTCTGTCTCTCAATTGCTTGTCTCCATTCCCTTTTGTGAGCAGGCCTTAACTACTTACAGTCTTCTTATCAAACTCTCCTTTAATGGCATGCTTCCCCGCTCACTTTCAGAGACCCTAGCCCTTCATCCTCTTCTACCATTCCCTTCTTCTCTTAGGCTCTGGCTGTCATTGGTCCACAGGGAATTCGAAAGATTAAATCACAACCACCTAATGTAACTCTCTGATATCATAATCAGAATCCTCTATAGCAACCTGAGAACAGGATTCCCTACAGTTGTGTCCCCATGGGTATCCTAGGTCAAAGCAGGTGCCTCTTCTCAGGGACTCTCAAGCAGCAGAGAGTCCCTGAGAAAAGCTTGCACCTGCTTTGTAGCTAATCCAGGTGGAGGACAGCAATACTGCCGATTGTGCAAGGAAGTGTGAGGTTAAGCACCCAGCTGGGGGAAAAAAAAAATAGGCTTCAAAGGGTGACTTTCCAACCAGATGTCTCTTTGTTGTAATTTTAGAAGATTTCTCACTGTGCCCCAACTTCCTCAAGGCCAGCAACCGGGTCCTAAATTCCAGTGTTTTGCACTCTCAGACCCCTGTTGTTGTTGTTGTGTGCCGTCAAGTCAGACCCGACTCATAGTCGAGCCCTCCTTGGGTTTCCAAGGCAGTATCATTACGGAAGTAGATTACCCCATCTTCCTTCCGAGGAGTGGCTGGCGGGTTTGAACCGTCAGCCTTCTGGTTAGCAGTCAAGTGGCTTAGCCACTATTCTACCAGAGCTCCGGAAACCGCTGCTGGTGAGAAGATTTAAAACCCCCATCCCCAAGCTGGCCCAACATTTAATGCTGCTTCCTCTCTGCTCCGCCCCCAAGAGCTTTCATTTGAGTTCAAAACAGTCCGTTGGGACGCAGAGGTTGTTTTCCGGTCTTTCACTTTCAGCTGGAACAAAACAAAGGCCCGTGCGCCATACCTATGCTTTGCCTTTCACAGTAACAGCCCCTGTCCTCAGTGCTTTCTTTTCTAACTAACCTCTATAGCTCAAAACAGGAGCTCCGGTGGCATAATGCCTAAAACACTTGACTGCTAACCAGACGGCTGGCGGTTCAATCCCACCAGCCATATATACTCCCGTAGTCAGGGCCGACTCCACCGCACATAACAACAAAATCTTTCAAAGCCTGCCCTGAGAACCTCAGCAGCCCCAGGCATGGCGTAGGAATCGCCGGTCCCTAGGCCCGCATTTCAGGGCGTCTGCTCTGCGCCCACCTCCCACCTCCGGATGGAGACGTGCGCCCCTTCTTTGCCGCTAGGACTCATCTGCTTCTAGCGGACCGCACGTCCCCGCCTCCCGAGTGCCCAGAATGCGTGACACCCACACGTGAACACAGAGGGCCGGATCCAGCCGCTTCTCCAGGGCCTGCCCCTCTGTCCTTATTTGTACCCGTCCCCCTGCCCCTTTTCCCTCCATCCTCCCATCGTCAGTGCCGCCACATCCCCGCGCAGAGTGGGCCCCCGGCAGAGTGGGCTCCGGCGCGATGATGGTGCAGTGGCTGGTGTCCTCCGGTCATACGGTGCTGCTGTGGGGTGCGGCGAACGCCGTGTTCCTGGCGGGCGCCACCCTACTGCTGAGCTGTTTGCAGATGTTAGCGAGCTATGCGCGGAAATGGCACCAGATGAGGGCTATCCCAACGATTGCCCGCGCCTTTCCTCTGGTGGGCCACGCGCTGATGATGAAGCCGGACGGAAAAGGTAGGAGCCACCCCTGGACGGCCGTATTCCTACCCTAGGGCTGGGGCGCCTTGCCCGCCCAGCTCAGCCGAAGACTTCCTGGAAGGGAGCTAGGGACCATCAGGAGCCCGGAGGTCCCCAAATGCCCCTTCTGCAGCCAGGGTTCCACAAAGCCTCGCTCAATTTATCCTTTCGGAATTCTGTCACTGGAGGCGTTGGCTGCTTGGAAAGAGAAGGGTCTGTTTGTTGTAAACATTGCTAGTGCCCCTTCCTGTCTCATTTCTTAATTAACCCTTTGCTTATGTAGAACATAGAACGCAGTGTTTGCACACTCTTGTCCTTCTGCTTTCTGTCTTCTCCTTTTCCCACCTCGTGGTTGCTCTGGTCTTAGAACTCTTTCAGTCTTTTCTCCTCTCTTGGCTTTGTTTTCTTTTTAAAGAAAAAGTCTGAACGACAGAGATTTCCCTGCAATACCGCAAAATAACTTTAATATTTGGTGCTGCCTCCTTTCCCTCTTTTCTACTTGGGAAAAGAAGGGAGGCAGATCCATTTAGGGCTCCTCCACCCAAGGATATCATAAGACTCGACCATTACTTTCATTTCTTCTTGAACTTCGTATTTTAGCCCTCTTAAGGAGATTGCCTAATAACAAACTGATGATAGGACTTTTGCAAAATTACATGTCAAGTTTCAAAAGCGTTATTTATTGAAGAGTGAATTGTTTAATTGAGATTATCTTCTTTTAAAAGAGATAGGCTTTTATTGTGTTTTGTGAGGGGAAAAAAAAAAAAAAACAAACTTAGAAAGCTCTCAAAAGTAGCAAGTATATGTAATCAGTCCCTGGGCAGGAAGGGTGAATCAAATCATAGCACTTCATTTTCATGGGTATGTAAGGTGAGTTACACAGAGCTGAAAATATTTCCCAACATTACATATTTTAAGATGGGCCTAGGAGCAGAACCCAGTTCCCTCTCAGATTAGTTATTAATAGTTGTCACAAAGATCAAGCATTAACTCCAAACCTTGAAAGATTGTGTGACACTTTTCCATTTCTGTTCCTCTCAGTAAAGATAACGCTGTCATTTCAACTTCATAGAAATGAGATGAGGCCTCATGGGACCATGTTTGCAAAATAATGAAAATATTTTCTTGGAAAAGAAATCCAAGTAAATAAACTCTTTATTGTTGTTGTTGTTATGTGCCGTCGAGTCGGCCCCGACTCATAGCGACCCCTCCTTGGGTTTCCAAGGCAGTATCACTACGGAAGTAGGATTGCCCAACCTTCCCAACCAAGAATTCACATGACTGATATTTCAAGTGATCCAACAACACATTTAGAAATACAAAAATCTTGTTTGTAAAAGTGATCTTGGTTAACACTGAAAGCAGAGCTAACCTCCCTTTATAGCCTAAGTCTTCATGGCATTAAAATAAAAACGGCCTGCCACTGAGTGTGTTCTAACTCTAGTGACCCTACAGGGCAGAGTAGTAGAACTGCCCCAAAGGATTTTCTAGGCTGTAAATCTTACAGAATCAGACTGCTTCATCTTTCTCCCATGGAGCTGCTGGTGGGTTTGAACCATCACCTTTTTGGTTAACAGCCAAATATGTTCACCATTATGCCATCAGAGGTCTTCACTTTAAAAATAACTTTGTAAAATTATAGATAGCCTCCTGTTTGCCCCCCAGGGAAGTGGTATATTTAAAAGTCTTCATTGTATTCTTCTGTGGAATTTTTTCAAGAATTGAAATTTTTAGTGAATAAAACAAACTGAGCTGATGGAAATATCTAAAATCATTGTTTCTGAGTTAGCTTTCTGAGTGAAAAGAATGGCACAAAGGTGAACTTTTCAACAAGTACTTTGACATCAGATAACCCCTTTGCTCAATTTCTAGTTTTGCAAGCAACAAGTTGTCTGGCTTTCAATAAATAGCTTAAAATGGTCTGCCAAAGTTTTCTTGATTTGTAAAAGTAACTATCTGTCAGAGTTATTTTAAGGATTTTTAAAGCATGAAAAATTCTCAGGCCATTGTCTAGGACTTGGTTACCAACAAACCCAACCCAACCCACTGCCAACAGCAGCAGTCAAGCATTTATTGAGCCTCTACTTTGTGACTCCGCTAGCAAAGTTAGGATATTATACTATTTTAAGATGTGTTCCTTGTCCGCAATAGTTGTGTCTCTTATCCAAGAGAATGTGTCCATCATTTTATGGATACTGGCCTCAATAATCTCACCCGGAACATTTCAGTTGGTTTCTAAGTGGCCTCTCAAACCTTAACCGCTTGGTTGTCTAGTCCATTGTGTCAGCTTCTGCTTTCCCCAGCTGTTCCCTGCTATTGTTGTTGTTGTTATTTGCCATCGAGTCAGCCCCGACTCCTAGTGACCCCTCCTTGGGTTTCTGAGGCAGTTATCACTACGGAAGTAGGATTGCCCAACCTTCCTTCCCAGGAGTGGCTGGTGGGTTTGAACCGCCAGCCTCCTGGTTAGCAGTCAAGTGCCTTAGGCACTATGCTACCAGAGTTCCCTGCTGTAAGACCTGATATTTTCAAACCACTGGCTCAGACTTCCCTATCTTCTCTATCAGATAGCATATTAGCATGAAGCAAAATATTTTGACAGTGGTGATTTGACCCAGCTAAGATGGCATGTTTTGGCCTCTGATTGCGTTAGGTACAAAACCAGGTTCTGTCCTTTACTATCTTTGTGCTATTGGTCAATTACTTACCTATGAACAATTTCTTCAACTGTTAAATGACAGTAATAATAGGACATTGCATGTGGCTATGGCAAAGCATAAAAAAAGTGTACTAAATTTTTTAAGTCATTAAAATTTTAAGCAACTGGTGAGTTTGAACTGCAGACCTTCTGCTTAGCAAGCAATTGTCTTATCTACTGTACCGCCAGAGTTCCTTATAAAAGTTTACCATAGAGTCTGGCATGCCATAAGCAGGCACAGCAAATAAATATGACAAAATAAATATTCGCCATTATAGAATATGGGTTCAAACGTACCACTGAGTATGAAGATGGCAGAGAACCAGGCAACATTTTGTTCTTGTTACACATAAAGTAGTCATGAGTTGGAGCCAACAAAAGAAACAATTACAAGATCGTTGTTACCAGATTTTGGTATGCCAGAATGGGCAGACACTCTGATAGCATAGTGCCTAAGGCATTTGACTGCTAACCAGAAGGCTGTTGGTTCAAACTCACCAGCCACTCCTCAGAGGGAAGGCTGGACAATCTACTTTCTTAGTGATACCACCTCGGAAACCCAAGGAGGGGTCTCTGTGAGTCGGGACCAACTCAATGGCAGTTAGATTGATTTGGTTTGGATTTCCTTATTATTATACTCAGCAGCCATCCCTGAGCCACAGTCTATCTGTACTTTGAGCAGTCTACCGTGAAACCCAGAGATGAGGAGCAGGGATGAGCATGTCTCTTGTGTACATTTGTTGATACTAGAAAAAACTGGAAATTTTGATATTTTTAAAAATTTAGTACACTTTATTTGTAGAGCACTTTTAGGTACACATAAAAATTACTCAGAGAGTACAGAGTATTCATGGATCCCTTTTTCCCCTGGCGCACAGTTTCTCTTAATATTAACATCTCAGCAGGCATATTTGTTAAAATAGATGAACTATTACTGGTAACATTATTATTAGCTAAAGTCACTAGTTACATGAGAGTTGATGCTTTGGGTTGTGCAGGCTTATGGGTTTTGACAAATGTCATATAAACACCATTACAGTATCATGCAGAATAATTTCACTGCCCTTAAAATGTACAACTAATAAATTTCTCTCTTTAATCTCTAGTAACATTTCAGTCGTACATTTCACTTACCTATAAACTATCATCATCTGCTATGTGTAGTGGTCTATTTTTCATGCCATGTCAATTTGTGCTTGGCACTCAAATTACTATGTCAAAACAGCCTTGTTGAAATCTCAAGTACTAAGTTAGTGGCCTCATGGAATTTAAAATTCTTTTTGCTCTTTCCCCGGAGAAGCATTGGGTACCTATATGCCTACCAACCCCTTCCCTACTAGGTTTTCCCAGTTGTGTAATGAGACTTCTGCCTTGTTTCCTAATGTGTTACTATTTCCCCAGCTAGAACTTGAATCCTCCCTTGACTTCAGTTTGTTTAACTTGGTCCTGGACAACCTTTATATCGTTTGCCAGGTTTTTCCTCTGACATCTGAACCTTGTATTCTAGTCCTTTAGTCACTGGATACTGTAGTGTGTTTCCATACAAATGGCACTGGTCAGTTCAATATTCTGTGACTAGAAGTGTCTCCATTGCTTCCGTACCGATTGCCATGCTACACTCTCCAGAAGGGGCCTCATGGATGTTAACACAGAAGGAGTTGGTATCTGATGCTGTAGATAGCAATGATGGTCACCATTTCCTCATACCCAACACTAACCAGTCTGTATCGAATCCTGGTCTTTTTGTTACTCCCAGTAGCCTCCCGTGGACCCAATATGCCCAAATTATATATATTATCTTAGACATTTTAGTGTTATTGTACTAAAATACAACTCTAGTCATGCTGCTTCTCAACAGAAAATTTCTTATTCTCTACAGACTATAAAAGAAAACCAAACACCTATAACTCTCCGGAGCTTTAGCTTCATCTCTCACTGTGATCATGCCTATTTAAATGCTTGGCTGCTTCTAACATACAGTGAAATTTCAAGCCTTTGTCCTTCTGCTCAGCTATTCCTCTTGCTAAGTAGGAGGTAGAACAATGTTTTGTGTAGCATGTTATGCCAATTGAGCTTGATGTCCCCTGCGACTATGGTCCCGACCCCACAGGTTTAACTATTCATTCCCTCTGGGTAGCTGGCCATGACCAAGAAGGACTAAAACTTTGTTCCTTGTCAGCTCTACTATACATCTGGGAATTCTTAAAAAACATACAAATACACTTGTAGAAACATTGTCTGCCAACCCTATACATGGTCTTGGGTACACTCCCCACTACATAGACATACCTAATAGTTCAGCCTGTCCACCCACCTATCCACTCATATCAATGTTTACCTTCACTGACAATGCAGTACTGTATGTGCAAAAGGGTTGATCTTTGTTGTCTGCAGCTCCCCTGTACCTCTCTGTCTTCCTCTTCCTCAGTGCCACCATATTGATCACTCACATTTGGTACATTACCCTTCTCTTCACCCAAATCAATACTTATCTCTACCTATCTAACAGTGTTCCTTCCCCTTCCCTCCCACCCCTGTTATGTTGTTTTGTTATGTGCCATCGAGTTGGACACGACTCGTAGAGACCCCCTCCTTGGGTTTCTGAGGCAGTATCACTACAGAAATAGATTGCCCAACCTTCTTCTTTCCGAGGAGTGGCTGGTGGGTTTGAACCGCCAGCCTCCTGGTTAGCAGTCAAGTGCCTTAGGCACTATGCTACCAGAGCTCCCTCCCACCCCTTGTAACTACCAAAGAAAACTTCCTTCCATATATAAACCTTTCTTTCACTTTTACAATAATGGACTAATACAATATTTGTCCTTCTGTGATTGCCTTATTTCACTAAGCATAATGTCCTCCAAATTCATCCACATTATGTGGTGTTTTGCAGATTCTAGGTTATTCTCTAGGTTTGCATAGTATTCCATTATATGTATGTACCATAGTTTGGTTATCTGTTTCTCAATTGATAGACACCTAGGTTATTTCCATCTTTTTGCTGTTGTAAATAGTGCTGCAATGAACTTGGGTGTCCATATGTCTGTTCTTGTCATGGCTCTTACTTCTTTTGGATATATACCTAGTAATGGAATGGCTGGGTCAAATGGTGTTTCTAATTCCAATTTTTTAAGGAATTGCCATACTGCTTTTCACAGTGGTTGTACCATTTTACAGTCCCACCAGCAGTGTATGAGAGTCCCAATCTCTCCACATCCTTACCAGCATTTGTTATTTTCTGTCTTGTTGAACTTTGCTGCTAGTGCTGGGGCAAGGTGTTATCTTATTGTTGTTTTGATTTGCATCTGTCTAATAGCTAATGATCATGAGCATTTCTTCATTTGTCTGTTGGCCACTTGAATATCCTCCTTGGTAAAGTGTCTATTCATGTCTTCTGCCCATTTTTTAATTGGGTTGTTTGTCTTTCTGTTATTGAGGTGTTGGAGTTTTCTATAAATTCTAGAGATAAATCACTTGTCAGATATGTCATTGCCAAATATTTTTTCCCAATCTCTAGGTTCTCTTTTGACTCGTTAGGAGAAGTTTTTGGAAGTACATAAAAATTTAATTTTTAGAAGGTCCCATTCATCTAGTTTCTCTTCTGCTGTTTGTGCATTTTGGGTTATGCTTGAGAGTCTATTTATGCCATGTATTATGGCCCCTAAATTTGCCCCTAGTTTTTCCTTGAGGAACTTTATAGTTTTAGGTTTCACGTTTAAGTCTTTGGTCCCTTTGGAGTTAGCTTTTGTATATGGTGTGAGGTACAGATCTTGTTTTGTTTTTCTGCAAATGGTTATCCAGTTTTGCCAGTACCATTTATTGAACAAACATTCTCTTCCCCATTATAGATGGATCTATTTCTGGGTTCTCAATTGTATTCCATTGGTCTAAGTGTCTGTCATTGTACCAATACCAGGCAGTTTTGACTACTGTGGCTGTATAGTAGGTTTTGAGATCCAGCAGTGTGAGAATGGATGATGTTCTTGATGTCATCCCACAATTCTCTGGTTTTCAGTCATTGGTGTTCAATACATCAAATCTATTCTTTAGATTGTCTCTAAATTCAGGAGGGCTATAATCAAGGTCATAGTTTGGCTTTCTTGGACTTGTTTTAATTGTCTTCAACTTGAACTTGAACTTGCAAATGAGTAGTTGACGGTCTGTTCCACAATCAGCTCCTGGCCTTGTTTTGGCTGAAGATATTGAGCTTCTCTATCACCTCTTGCCACAGATGTAGTCAATCTGATTCTTGTGTACTCTGTCTGGTGAAGTCTACATGTATAGCTGCTGTTGAAAAAGAGTATTTGCAATGAATGTTGGGCTTGAAAAATTCTGTCATGCAATTTCTCTAGCATTATTTCTATCTCTAAGGCCAAATTTTCCAACTACTGGTGATTCTACTTTGTTTCCAACTTTTGCATTCCAGTCACATCTTGAATGCAGGTTTGGTCAATTTCAGACTGCAGAAGTTGGTAAAAATCTTCAATTTTCTCATCTTTTGCTTTGGTCGTTTGTGCATAAATTTGAATAATAGTAGTAGTAACTGGCTTTCCTTGTAGGTGTATGGATATTATCATATCACTGGCAGCATTGTACTTCAGGATCTTGAAACATTTTTTGTGACAATGAATGCCACACTGTTCCTCTTCAATTTGTCATTTCTGGCATAGTAGATTTTATGGTTATCTGATTCAAAATGGCCAAATCTGGTCCATTTCAGCTCACTAATGCCTAGGATATCAGTCTTTATGCATTCCATTTCATTTTTGACAACTTCTAATTTTCCTAGATTCATACTTCGTACATTCCATGTTCAGATTATCAATGGATGTTTGCAGCTGTTTCTTCTCATATTGAGTCATGCCATTTCAGCAAATGGAGGCCCCCAAAGCTCTTCTTTGTCCATATAATTAAGCTAGACTCTATTCTGATGAGGCAGCTTTTTCCCAGTTATCTTTTGAGTGCCTTCTGACCTGAGGGGTTCATCTTCCGGCACTGTATCAGACGTTTCAGGACTATTCATAATTGCTGATGTTTTCTCGTAATTAGATTGAGGTCATGTATTTCGGTGAAATTACCATAAAATGATGTTATGGTTATTGCATTGCATTGTATTAGGGTGCTCATGATGATGGTATGTGTTACCATTAGTGTGATAGCCTTGGTCACTTGGTGAAAGTGATTATCTGCCAGGTTTTTTCACTCTAAAGTTACTATTTTTCCCTTTGTAATTTATACATTTACATTTATTTATTTATTTATTTACCAACTTCTGCACTCTGAAATTGATCAGGATTGCAATCAAGAGGCATTGATAATCACTTGTGATTGGACTGCAAAAGTTGGAAACGAAGAAGAGAGATCAGTAGTTGGAAAATATGGCCTTCATGATAGAAATGACATTGGCGGTCATGTAAGAGAATTTTCCAAGACCAATGACTTAATTAATTGTTTCCAAGACCAGTGACTTAATTAATTATCGGCACAGCTAGGAAGTGGGAAGATGGGCTAGGAACAACTAAGGGAGATGAACTTGTCCATCGTTTGTCATCCTGTGGTGGCTTGCATGTTGCTGTGAGGCTGGAGGCTATACCACTGGTGTTGCAAAATGCCAGCAGTGTCACTCACAGTGGACAGCTTTTAGCGGAGCTTCCAGACTAAGACAGACTCAGAAGAAGGAAGAGACCATCCACTTCTCAAAGAATTAGCCAATGAAAACCTTCTGAATAGCAGTGAAACACTGTCTGATATATTACAGGACAACTTTATGAATAACCCTGAAACACTGTCCAATATAGTGGCAGATGATGAGCCCATCAGGTTGGAAGTCACTCAAAACAGGACTGGGGAAGAGCCGACTCTTCAGAGTAGAGATGACCGTAATGGTATGGATGGAATAAATCTTTCAGGACCTCCATTGGCTGATGTGGAACAACTCAAATGAGTAGAAACAGCTGCAAATATCCATTAATAATCAGAACATGGAATGTACAAAGTATGAATCTAGGAAAACTGCAAATTATCAAAAATGAAATGAAGCACATAAAGATCGATATCCTAGGCATTAGTGAGTCAAAATGGACTGGATGCTGCACTGGAGGCACTCACTTGGCTATGCCAAGATATTTGGAAGAAAGGTACCTCACGGACTAACTGGGGGAGATCCATATTTGTACCCTTTTCAAAGAAAGGTGATCCCACAGAATGTGGACATTATTGAACAATATTATCATTAACATCACATGCAAGTAAAATCACTGAACAGAATTAAAAAATGGTTGCAGCAGTATATTGACAGAGAGCCTCCAGAAATGCAAGCTGATTCAGAAGAGGATGTGGAACGAAGGATATCATTGCTGTTGTCAGATGGATCTTAGCTGAAAGCAAAGAATTCCAAAAAGATATTTACTTATGTTTTATTGACTATGCTAAAGCATTTGATTGTGTGGATCATAATAAATTATGGATAACATTGAGAAGAATGGGAATTCCAGAACACTTAATTGTGCTCATGAGGAACCTGTACATAGATCAGGAGGCTGTCATTCATACAGAACAAGGGGATACCGAAGCGTTTAAAATCAGGAAGAGAGTGTGCATCAGGGTTGTATCCTTTCACCATACTTACTCAATTTGTATGCTGAGCAGATAATCCGAGAAGTTGTATTATATGAAGAATAACATCACATCAAGATTGGAGGAAGATTCATTAACAACTTGTGATATGGAGATGACATAACATCCTTGCTGAAAGTGAGGATGACTTGAAGTACTTAGTGATGAAGATTAAAGACTTCAGTCTTCAGTATGGGTTACATCTCCATATAAAAAAAACAAAATCCTCACAACTGCTCTAATAAACAGCTTCACGATGGATAGAGAAAAGATTGAAGTTGTTAAGGACTTAATATTACTTGGTTCTACAACCAACACCAATGGAAGCAGCAGTCAAGACATCAGATGACGTATTGCATTGGGCAAATCTACTGCAAAACACCTCTTTCAAGGGAAGAGCAAAGATGTCTCCTTGAAGACTAAGGTGCACCTAACCCAAGCCATAGTATTTTCAATTACCTCATATGCATGTGAGAGCTGAACAATGAATAAGGAAGACCAAAGAAGAGTTCATGCTTTTGAGTTGTGGTGTTGGAGAAGAATACTAAGAGTACCATGGACTGTTACAAGCACTAAAAATTTGTATTGGAAGAAGTGCAACCTGAATGCTCCTTAGAAGTGAGAATGGCCAGACTTCATCTCACCTATTTTGGTCATGTTGTCAGGAAGAACTATTTGCTGGAGAAAGATAACAAGCTTGGTAAAGTGGAGGGTCAACAAAGAAGGGGAAGGCCCTCAATGAGATGGATTGGCACAGTGGCTGCAATGGTGGGCTCAGGTATAGCAAGGATTGTGAGGCTGGAGCAGGACCAGGCAGTATTTCATTCTGGTTGCTGTGCATAGGGTTGCTATGAGTTAGAGATGACTTGACTACACCTAACAACAACAACGATGATGACTTAGTATTGCAAATACCTTTTTGCAACAACATAAATGATGACTATACACATTCACCTCACCAGATAAACAAATATCACATTGACTACATCCATGGAAAAAGACAATGGAGAAACTCAATATCATCAGTCAAAACAAGACCAGGGGCCAACTTCAAAACAAAGCATCAGTTGCTTATATGCAAGTTCAAGCTGAAGCTGAAGAAAGTTAGAACAAGTCCACAGGAGCCAAAGTATGAACTTGAGTAATTCACACCTCAGTTTAGAGACCATCTGAAGAATAGATTTGACACATAGTACACTGTCGTGGTTATGTTTGTGTGTCAACTTGGCTGGGCCTGTTCGTGTGGCTGGGCAGCTGAGTGTAGTATTCCCCATGGAGTAATTAACTCCATTGTGGAATCTATTAGAGCAGTTGAGTAGCTGCTTTGGGCATGTGGTTTGCTTCCCATATATAAAAACAGCTTTGAGAATGGTCTCTAGCTTATGGCACACTTGAATCCTGCATATAGCCATGTCATTGTTCAGCAGCCTGCCATGCTCTGCTGACCTTGGGATTTTCTATGGAATTGAATTAATGGCCTGCTGTGTGTTTTGGTAACATCAGGACTCTGCCATTTTATTTGTCGACCTTGAGTTTGTTAGCCTCAGTAGCCAGTAGCTGGCTGACTGAAGAGATGCCTCCAGCTTCAGTGGGCCATGAGCAAGAGGCAGAGCTGAAGCCCAAGGTCGAGGGGCTTTCACACAGCCCCTAGAGCCTGGCACTTTGAACTTGGACTTCTAGCCTCCCGAACTGTAAGAGAATAAACTCCTGTTTGTTCAAGCCATCCCATTTGTGGTATATTTCTTGTCAGTGCTGCACTAGATAATCAGAACATACGCTAATGATTGAATATCCAGTGAGTTGTGGGATGACATCAAAAACATCATACTTGAGAAAGCAAAAGGTCATTAGAAAGATCAGACAGATAGAAAAGACCAAAATGTATGTCAGAAGAGACTCTGAAACTTGCTCTTGAATGAAGAGTAGCTATAGTGAATAGAAGAAAAGATGAATTAGAAGAGCTGAACAGAAGGGCAGGTCATGAAGACAAAGTAAAGTATTACAATGAAATGTGCAAAGACCTGGAGTTAAATAACCAAAAGGGAAGAACACACTTGGCATTTCTCAAGCTGAGAGAATTGAAGAATTGAAGAAAAAATTCAAACTTTGAGTTGCAATAAGTGGTGTAGTGCCTAAGGCTAAGTGCCTACCTAAGTGCTAACCAGAAGGCTGACAGTTCATACCCATCAGCCACTCCTTGGAAGGAAGACTGGGCTATCTACTGTTTGATGTTTAGCCTTCTTTATAGGAAGTGACATATGATCAAGAACCAATGATACTGAGAGAGGAAAAAGTCCAAGCTACATTGAAGATGTTTGCAAAAAAGAAGCCTCCAGGAATTGACAGGGTTTTTTTTTTTTTTTTTTTTTTAAGACTATCCTGTTTCTCCTCACACTTTGAGCATTCACTGATTTTAGCTTCCTTTTGTAGAGTTTGTCTGCAACAAATATTACTGTAGTGTTTGTATAATGGTAATTTTGTATTTCATTTTTTGTGTAATCATTAATTGCAATTCTTCTGTAAGGAAGAGCTGTCCCTATTTACTTACTTACTTAGCTATTTATTTATTTATATTTGTCTGTGAGTATAGAAAGTAGTATGGACTCATGTATGTTATTTGAGTGCTTTGTAATCCAGTACTAGCATTGTTTATTTTGTTTCTTAAATTGTTCTGGCTTTGACCACTGGAAGCTCTTTCTGATTGGCTTCTTGACCTTTCAATAAGGCCCACTCACTGTTTGAGCATTTTCTTATTTCTGGCACTAAAAAATTGTTCACTTGACCACTTGTCTTATATTTTCCCTACCTTGTTCCTGAAAACGGCCACCTCTCCAAGAATACTTCATTTATGTTATTGGAGAACAGTATGTAGAAACCAATATCTAGGTGCTAGCGCAAGGACAAGGAGCCAATTATCTAGTTTGTAGCATCAGAGAAGGCTTCTCTCAGATGTCTGAGATGACACTTAAAGAATAACTGGTATTGTTAGTCAAAGAGCAGGAATAGTTTCCCATGAGAGAAGAGTTTCTGTAAAGGCTCTGAGATCTTTGAGAAGTTGGAAGATAGGTTGTTGTTGTTGTTGTTGTCATGTGCCGTCGAGTCGGACCCGACTCATAGCGACCCCTCCTTGGCTTTCCAAGGTGGTATCACTACAGAAGTAGATTGCCCCATCTTCCTTCCGAGGAGTGACTGGTGGGTTTGAACTTCCAGCCTTCTGGTTAGCAGTCAGATGCCTTAGGCACTACGCCACCAAAGCTTCTGAAATGCACACAAGGCTAATGTTAATATTGTAGCAATTCCCCTCACCTACCATCCAGTGTTTGACATTTCAGTTAATCAGACTACTTCCTGGGTACTGTCTCACTTAATATTCATAATTAAATCATTTGATAAGGATCATTTGTTTTACCTTTAAGACGTGAGAGACCTGGGAGAGATTAAGTGATTTACCCAAAGGAAGAGCCTTTTCTTCTTTCCATTCTTCCTTCTTTCCTCTCTCCTTCCCTCCTTCCTTTCTTCCTCCCATCTAAAAAGAACAATAAGGGACTTATTACAAAATTGTCATCTTGATTGAATTTAAAATTAAATATTTTTTTTCTCCTAGAATTTTTTCAGCAGATAATTCAGTATTCTGAAGAATACCGACATATGCCACTGCTGAAACTCTGGATCGGACCAGTGCCAATGGTGGCCCTTTATAATGCAGAAAATGTAGAGGTGGGTAAATAGGACCAATATTTGACTGGATTTTTGGTGGTGTGAATATCTCATTGGATAACTATTAAAAAATGTGTCCTTTTACTTAAATGAATTCAGTACATAGAGTATTCCATTAAATATTTTAGGCTATGTACATGCCATGAAGTGCTTTCCATATAGTTTGAATCCTGGGGATGATAACACTTCCAGATATCTGTGCACATTTATTATCAGGTCCCAGTGTATTTGTTTGCCTTTGGAAAGTCTGCAGAAGGATGTAGTTTTATAAAACCATAAATAATCCATAATTAGATGATTCTGCAAAGTGAAAACATGCTATCTTCCAAGCACTGTTTAAAACTCCCAAAATATAAGATTATTAAGATGTGGTTTGATACAGTGGCTACAACAGTGGGCTCAAACATAGCAATAATTGTGAGAATGATGTAGGACTGTTGATGTTCTGTTGCATGTAGGGTCACTATGAATTGTAACTAACTGGTGGACCCTAACATAAACAACAAGACATGGGTGTTTCCCTCAAGGTACCCAGGGTCTCATACCCATTATAAATTTATTATTACAAATTAATTTTGCCTAGAGGACAACCCTAATCTGATATCAAGCCAGATTCTGAAGAGGACATAGAGCAAGGGATATCATTGCTGATGTCAGATGGATCTTGGCTAAACTCAAAGAATACTAGAAAGAAGTTGACCTATGTTTTATTGACTATGCAAAGGCATTCGACTGTGTAGATCATAACAAGCTAGATGTTATGTTCTAATGCTGGGGCGTGTTTTGTGCTCAGTCCTTGATGGTGGTCCCATCAACACTCATGGCACCCAGTTGTATCTATATGCTGGACACACTCACATTTTTATCTCCAGCTCATATCTTATCCTCAGTTCCATTCTACTTTCAAATCATGTCATCTGGAATTTCTCAAAATCAACAAAGCTGAAAATGAACTTATGATTTCCATCCCCCCACATGTGATCATCTTCAGATTCACCTCCACTCACTAACTGGCTGTTTCCAGTTTGAGGAAGCAGCCTGGAAACTATTCTCGACATTTTCTGTTCCCATATTTTCATTTTGTCCCCAAGACAGAATGACAGTTTTATGTTCAAAAACTCTAATTGAATCCCTTTTAGATTCAGGAATAAAAATCAATCTCAGAGAATATGTTGTTGTTGTTGTTTGCCGAATATAATGTCTTCAAATTCATTAAGCACGTTTTACATTAAAATGTAGTTGTATTCTAGCCTGATACTCTTATAACTAAGTTGTAAGGTTCCCCCCACCCCGTTATTATTATTTATTTATGGTAAAAAAAAATTGTGTTTTCTATTTCTAAGGTAATTTTAACTAGTTCAAAGCAAATTGACAAATCATCTATGTACAAGTTCCTAGAACCATGGCTTGGCCAAGGACTTCTTACAAGGTATGCCAACATAAGTTTGTAAAACCGTCTCTTGGAAATAGTTGTCATTTGTAACCAGGTGGAGATGACACAAGTGCCTTTCCTGTAGCAAGACTGTGCTAGGTAGAAATAGGGGAGAAGTTGGAAGGAGAGGTCTGGCTAACAGTGGAGATTTGACAGGGAGTTTGAAAAGCAGGAGTCTAGGATTTTTGGTAATCTGCATTCTCCAGGTTCAAAATGATTTCTACCAGTGTTCAGAATTAGGAAATCCTGATATATTAGTGGATCAAAGCAAAGGAGAGTTTGAAGCTGGAACATCTTGAAAATACAAACAAAAAGACAGTTAGCAACAAAGAAGTATCTTGAGCACAGTCCTTGAACTGGCATCCAAAAATAGGTGCCTGTCCTTTGGGAGAAGGTTAGCAAGAGAAAAACCAGGGCCCTTGTAGGGAATTTGGAGAACTCCAGCTTGATGGAGGTAAAAGTAGAACCACGGAGTTGGTTGGTCATGATTTATGTTGTTAGAAACTTATGCACTTAAAATCATTAGTTGTTATGAATGCTGTGTTTAATATTAGTCATAGGAAACAAAGTAGAAGATATCTACATTCTATAACTATTTATGAATATTGTGTGTGGTTCTTTTGACATTCTGAGCAAAACATTTGCGAATCTTTAGGGTAAGCTGTTTCAGGAGGATTTTGTTGATTTGGCTATGCTTTGCTTGCTGGTTTTATTTATTTACTTATAACCATGTATTTTATTTCTAGTACTGGAAACAAATGGCGCACCAGAAGAAAAATGTTAACACCCACCTTCCATTTTACAATTCTAGAAGATTTCTTAGCTGTTATGAATGAACAAGGAAATATATTGGTTAATAAGCTTGAAAAACATGTTAACCAAGAAGCATTTAACTGTTTTTTTTACATCACTCTCTGTGCCTTAGATATAATCTGTGGTAAGTCTCATTGGTTTGTTTAAGGTTATGGTGTAAAGATATAATGGCCCAAATAGACCAAAAAAAAAAAAACCATTCCACTGGGAAGGCAAATGAAGAGCCACTGGATTTCTGGATTCTTTAGGTGGCCCCACTGCTAAATTAGAATCCCTAGAAGCAAGAGGGGTAAGGGGAGAGTCCCAGAACCAAAGTGCTAGGAAAGTCAAAGGGAAGAACGAACGAAAACAAGGAGTTGAAAAGTAGAAGGGAAAACAGAAGAGGAAAATGAGGGGAAGAACTATTCTAAAGTATATACAAACAGAGTAGAATTCCTGTCTTTTTAATAGCATCTGCGACTGCAAAGTAAGTACAAGATATGTGCATGAATCAAATCAATCCCTCTCACCCATATTTTGTAGAAACAGCTATGGGGAAGAATATCGGTGCTCAAAATAATGGGGATTCTGACTATGTCCGTGCAGTTTATAGGTAAATAAAGTCCTTTTACTTATTTTTTTTCCTTTTACTTATTTTTAAGAATTGTTACTAATTTGAGCTTTAAAAAGTTGCTAATAATTTTTGTCTGGGTTGTGTCTTTTTTTATTGCTTCAAATGAAACATTGTATTAAATTTAGGCTATTCAGGCATGTATTTTAACAGTACAATAATAGAATTGTTATGTAAATTAAGTACACATCCACAGTGTAATGTTATTTAAAATGATTATTTCATAATACATTAAGAAGTATTTATGTTATGTTGCTAAGTGAGAAAATGAAAATATAAACAACTGTATGCAATCTAATAAAACTACTAAGTATAAAAAATATGCATAGAGAAAAGACTGGAAGATACTTTATTAAAATGTTAGCTGTAATTATTGTTTTGTGTATGCTTTTTTTTATTGTGTTTTGTTTGTCTTTTATTCTACTTTCCCATATTTTATATACTAAGTATATGTGGTTTTGTTGTTGTTATGTGCTGTCGAGTCAGACCCGACTCATAGCGAGCCCTCCTTGGGTTTCCGAGGCAGTATCACTATGGAAGTAGATTGCCCCATCTTCCTTCTGAGGAGTGGCTGGTGGGTTTGAACAGCCAGCCTTCTGGTTAGCAGCCAAGTGCCTTAGGCACTATGCTACCAGAGGTCCTATGTGGTTTTGTAGTGGTACATAAAACAGACAGAATAATGTGGGAGACAGACAGTGACCAATTAATAAACATTTCTAAATTATGAATGATAATTGCTCGGAGGGTGAAGATCATTTTGGTATAAGAGACAAAATCAGGACTAAGTCTTGGCAGATTTTGTGGCCTGGAAAAGCCTTTCTGAAGAAGTTGCATCTAAGCTGGTGCTGAGAAAGATGATGCAGAGGTCTTTCTGCTGCATTAGTGGCAATAATGAGGGAAGGGCTAAGGACAGCCAAGAGACATATTTATCTTTAATGAACACTTTCCTGTAGCAGAGGGCAGCCAGTTGTTTTCTGTCACTCCAGGAGAGTGTGACCAAAACAAATGAGTAGACAATACAAACAAGTAAATAAGTCAATCACAGATGGACAGATATTGAAATACTGATTTCTAATATGATTTCACAAATATTGATTTCACTAGTATGAAGTACCTACAATAGACAAATATATAGAGATCTGAGTTTAATTGTGGTTACCTAGGGTGGCCGTGATGGAGAAAGAGGGATATCATTCCTTAGGCAGCATGAAATTTTTGTTAATGAGTATGGGAAATTTCATAACAGGTATTGGTGATGGTTGCACAAGAAGACTGGTGTAATTGATCTCATTGAATTGTATACAAGAAAAATGTTGAATTGGCAAATGTTGTGTTATCCATATTTTTACAATAACAAAAAGAAGTAAATTTCATCTCTACCTGTAGTCTAAGAGCCCAGAAGGGTTGGATGGTCTCATTGAAGAAACAGAAGCAGAGTTCAGATTGCCAGCTAGTAAGAATATTTTTAAAAGGATTCTTCATTCTTTTAAAGATCCTTTTTTATCATAAATAAAAGGACCAGGTTTTCTGGTTTGATAGAGCCTGGTGAAACCCCTGAGACTATGGCCCCTAGCTGCCCTTCAAGTCTGGAATTAAACCCATTCCTGTGGCTTCCAGCCAACCAAAAGACAGGCATATCAGGTGAATATTTACATTAGATAGATACACTCCTTGGAGAGATCAATCGTGGTAGAATAAAAGGGCTGTGTATGCACAGGAAGACAGCTCAGGGGGCAGGAGTGCAGGAGAGGGAAGGACACAGGGAAGAGATAACCATGGGGAGGAAGTGGGGGGAGCTTGTGGCACTGTGGTCAGTTGGAGTCAATGTCATGAGACAAAGTGTATGTGAACTTCTGTATGAAAGATGAATTTACTATGTAAACTTTCACCTAAATCACAGCAAAAATTAAAAAAAAAAAGAGATCACCTTTTAATTGTTTATTTTTTAAGTTTCACTGGATAAGAAATAGCGCATGCCCTCGTTGTTGAGCATAAAGCATGGAGCTCCTAGTAACCTCTAAGACTCATCATCATCACTTATATATTATCTTTATTGAAATCAGGTATCAAATAGTATGTGCTCAGAAGTATACATTTTTTTTTTAATCTAACAGCTAATGTACTTTTATCCTATTTATAGGATGAGTGACCTTACACTTAGAAGAATAAAGATGCCCTGGCTTTGGTTTGACTTTTGGTACCTTATGTTTAAAGAAGGAAGGGAACACAAAAGGAGCCTTAAGATCCTACATACTTTTACCAAAAATGTAAGTCCATGATTTTTATGCTTTGTTAACATACCCTGTTGTGTTAGATTGGGTTCCCTAGAGAAACACAAAAACCAGGAAAGTGTATATATATATTTATAGAGAGAGAAAGAGAGAAATTTATCTTAGGAAAATGGCTCGCAAGCGTATAGAAGCCGGCAAGTCCAAGTCTCTGGAGGAAACAGGCTGGCGGCAGCCTTAGCTTCCGTAAGCACAGGGGGCTGAGAAATTCAAGGCTGGAAGGCAGTACATTGGTTGTTGACTCCAACAAAGGACGAATCCAAGATCTCCAGGCCGAGCGGTGGGCTGCTCACTCACAGAAGTTTGTAGTCCGCACACCAGGGTTCCAATCCCTCAAAGAACTTGTCTCTTCCCAGGATGTCCCTGGATATCTTGGAAGCAGGCCACACCCCAAGGGAAACTCCCCTTGGGCAGACTGGCCACTCAGAACACAGTCATCTGATCCCATCATGGGAACA
>NW_006921802.1:1857574-1935308 GCF_000298275.1 Orycteropus afer afer
CAAGGCTGGCAGGCAGTACACTGGTTGTTGACTCCAACAAAAGATGAATCCAAGATCTCCAGGCCGAGTGGTGGGCTGCTCACTCACGGAAGTCTGTAGTCCGCATACCAGGGTTCCAATCCCTCAAAGAATGTGTCTCTTCCCAAGATGTCCCTGGATGTCTTGGTAGCAGGCCACACCCCTAGGGAAACTCCCCTTGGACAGACTGGCCACTCAGAACACAGTAATCTAATCCCATCATGGGAACAACCACACAGAACTGGGGTCCAGTCAAGTTGACATACAGCTCCAACTATCACACCTGTGTAGCAACTTAGAACCTGTGTCTTATAAAATAAAACTTTAATGAATACCAATGGAGAAAAGTGAAAAACATGATTATATTTAGAGTATTTGTTCAACAAATATTAATTAAGCACTTATTGTCAAACACTGAACTAAGGATTGGAAGTACAGTAATAAGTAAGAAATGTATATTTCTACTCTAAGGAAACTTTGTCTAGTAGAGGAGTTTGTTTATAAGTAATGAGTACAAAATGTAATATGATGAATACATGCTAATAAACAGAGCACTGTGTTGAAAGAATTAAAGAGACATAAATTTTTACTATAAGAATGCTCTAAAAATGGATTAAACAGTTATTTTTAAAGGCAAAGAACATCTTTTATAGCAATATCTTAACTTGGAAAAGACTAAAGTTTTACTACTTAATAACAAATAGAAATTACTATTCTATTTCCCATTCAAAAAATCAAGATGATAGTAAGTTGCTGCATAAGATGTCAGTCTCTTTATTAAAGATGTTTTACTAAAAAGTGAGATTTAGTTGAAATGATGTTCAATTATAATTTAAATGTACTAATAAAAGTACTGATTTCAATGTATTCTAACTTTGCTGTAAATTTTGGTTTAAAGTATTTTGAAATAGTTTCCTTAGGTAAGGTACACCCTACAACCAACAAATCAAGTAGTTAGCAAATCAGTAGATGCTAGAAGAATGAGATGTTTGCTTGAGTTCACTACCAAATGAAACCAAACCAAACTCACTGCTGTTGAGTCAGTTCCAACTTATAGTGACCCTCTTTGGGTTTTTGAGGCAGTATCTCTACATAAGTAGATTGCTGTCTTCCTTCCAAGGAGTGATGGTGGGTTTGAACTGCCATCCTTCCGGTTAGCAGTCAAATTACTTAGGCACTATGTCACCAGAGCTCCCAAGCTCACCACAGTGGAGTAAAATCTCCTAGTTGGAGGAGAATAGCCAATAGTTTGTATGTTATAATTACATTTTTACTTAAATTGCATGTATTTAATATTAATAATCAATGAATTCCATATTGAATGAATAATTATTACTCATTTAATAAACACAGAATAATTGTATTTTGAACACCAGGCACTGGAAATTCCACCAAGAGTTAAAAAAAAAAAAAACATGGTCTTTTGCTTTTAAAAACATAGGATCCATTTTCCATAAGTAACTTAGTAGCATGTTTGGTCACTTTATTGATAGGAGGAGAAAAATTGAAATGTATAACCAAATTAAGTTAGTGGACTATAATTCTTTTATTCACTCAACAAAATCTAATGAGCATTCTTAAAGTGCCACACTATATTCTGGAGGCTGGAAATACATCAATACAAATTTCCAGTCACATGTATAGTAAATATAAGTTGGAGTAGAAAGACATTATAAAACCAAACCAAACTCACTGTCTTTGAGTCTATTCAACTCATAGCAATCCCTTCTTCGGTTTCCGAGGCAATATCTCTGTGTTAATAGGTTGCCAAATCTTCCTTTCGAGGAGGGGCTGGTAGGTTTGAACCACCAGCCTTCTGGTTAGCAATCAAATGCTTTAGGTACCAGAGCTCCCAGAAAGACATTAAGTAACACACATATGTCAGGTGAAGATAAGTAAAGTGGAGAAAAATAAAACTTAGGAAGATGTGAGTGCTAGCAACTAGGGTAACTGTTATCAGGGCAAGTCTCTCTGATGGGGTGACAGTGAACAGAGACCTGAAAGAAGGGAGGAAGCTGTCCTGCAGGCAGCTAAGGACAGAGCATTCTAGGTGGAAGAACATCAACCATAAAAGAGAAAAGGACTAAGCATCCAATACAACATGCAGTGAAGAATAATCTGTAATTGGTCTATTATATAATGACTGCATTCTTTCTACTGCTTAAACTTTTTCTTGCTAGCTCATGTAAACTTCTGTTTAGTAGATAACTGCTGTATTCTCATGTTAGAAAAACTGCAAAAATAGCCCTTGGAAATTTTGAATTTACCTGACATTAAATTTGGTTTTTAAAGTTTCACCAAATTTGGTGCTGCTTTGGAAAAAGGATAGTAAGAAAGGTTGCACAATTCAAAGAATGTAATAAATGTCACTGAATATTACATATAGTAATTACTGAGATGGCATATGCTTTGTTACGTACATTTTCACCACAATAAAAATAAAATTTCAGCAAATTATGCCCTAAATGTTAACAGGAAGCTTTTATTATATTTCCCCAAGAACTTAATCATAGTGATCCCTCCTTGAGTTTCTGAGGTGGTATCTCTATGGAAGTAGATTGCCCAGTCTTCCTTCCAAGCAGTGGCTGGTGGGTTTGAGTCACCAGCCTTCTGGTTAGCAATCAAATGCCTTCGGCACTACTCCACCAGAGTTCCTGGAAGAACCTAAGTTATTGTTGAGATAGGAAGAACAGGAAAGGTTTAGAAAAAGTAAGTTGTGGAAGCTAATATAATATATTTTTTCTTGGAAAATATGTTAGTATGCTATCTTATAGTCCAACAAAAGCATGTGACTGTTGTTTAAATCATACAGGTTATCAGTGAGCGGGCCAGACAAATGAAGACAGATGAAGAATGTAGAGATGATTATGACAGGGACTCGAGCCCCATCAAAAATAAACGCAAGGCTTTTCTTGACTTGCTTTTGAATGCAACTGATGATGAAGGAAAAAAGCTAAGCCATGAAGACATTCGAGAAGAAGTTGACACCTTCATGTTTGAGGTATTTTATATTGCCATGTCATTTTCAGATATCATTAAACAAATTCCAGTTGTTTATAGAATCTCTATAACAAATTTTAATGTTGCTTAATAAAAAGCTGGGGAAACTCATTATATTAAGAAATCACAGTAAAATTTAAGAACCAGATTAAGTACCAGATCAACTCCATTCTTGAGAAAAATGTTTTGACTTGTGGTAGGTACAGAGGTAGACATATTTTCCCTCAAGAAAGCTAAAGTCTGTCAGATATTTTCTAAGCAAAAGAGTAGCCAGAAATTACTCAGTTTTCTATATTTTTGCATGCTTCCTTTTTACCTCCCAAATCCACAAGTCCAATTCTCACTACCTTCTCCTTCTAGCAAATAAGTGCTTAGCTGCTGCAATGAGTTATTCTAGCTAAAGAGATAATAAGAATACTCTAATAAAGAATTTAATCCCTATGTGATTCTCAAGGGATTTCTGGTCTTCCTAAATAATAATAAAAAGGAACTTTTTACAAAGATAATTTTAAATATTAAATATTACAAAGAGTGAATCTCTCTGTATTTAGATTACCAAGCGAAGATAAAGAAGTGTTTTGAAGAGGCAATATGTGGTAATATTCTCAAAGTGAAGGACAATGAAAGGCATCTGTAGTTTTCTGTGGTTCACTATGCTAGACGTCTTAGCTGCTCTGCAAACAACAATCTGATAAAATACCAATGCATTCTTCCTAGTGGGGTAAGACTCTACCACCCAGTAGAAAGCAAGCTAAGCTAAGAGTCTATAGACCTGAATTCTAGTTCTGGCTCTCCACTGACCAAATATATGACATGGTTCTACTCAGACCAGGTCTCTGGTACAGGTTCTGTATGTACAAAAGAAAGAGATGGACTACAGCACATGGTTTTAATTTTTTTTTTTTTTTTTTTTTTTAAGCAAAGCATTTTGTTAAAAAGAAATTTTACGAACATGTACTTTAGCTAAAAAGTGAAGTAATGCCATGTTTAGCGGCTCTGTGGTATTTTAGAAGTATGACTTTGGACACCTTACTTAGCTTTTCTGGGGCTCAGTACCCTCATTGTAATATCATTGGCCTCATGGAATAGTGATAATGATTAGATTTGTTGTTGTTATGTGCCGTCGAGTCAGACCCGACTCATAGTGACCCCTCCTTGGATTTCCGAGGCAGTATCACTATGGAAATAGATTGCCCCATCTTCCTTCCACGGAGTGCCTGGTGGTTTTGAACTGCCAGCCTTCTGGTTAGCAGTCAAGAGCCTTAAGCACTGTGCTACCAGAGCTCTAATGATTAGATTAGACAATAGGTAAATATGTGCCAGGAATTGTGCCTGGCACATAGCAAGTATGCAGTGAATATCACTTATTACTATTTGATATTGGAGAAGCCTACTCATATCTTTGCATTCATGTGTATAGACACACATACACACACATATACTCACACACACATACATACAGGCATACATACACACATACATACACATATACACATGCATTCATACTTACATGCATACACAGGCATACAAACATACCCAAAAACCAAAACCAAACTCGTTGCTGTAGAGTTGATTCTGACTCATTGTACCCTATAAGACAGAGTAGGACTTCCCCTTAGGGTTTCTAAGACTGTAATCTTTATGGAAGCAGACTGCCTCATCTTTCTACCATGGAGTGACTGGTGAATTCGAACTGCTAACCTTTTAGTTAGCAAATAAGCACTTAACCACTGCACCACCCAGGTCGTCTCTACAAATGTATGCATATATGCAAACATACATGCCATATATATGCATACACACATACATACTTACATACATAGGCATGTACACATACATACACACATGCATGTACATACATATATACACACAAATACACACACACAGACACACACACATCAGTCCCCCAGCAGTGATTTCTTACTTCCATGAAAACAACCAGATTAAGTTGTCTCTTTATTCTGACTTTACCCTTTGAAACTCTAAATTTTTTTTTTTACTTTGAGTAGAGGCAGCTCATATAAAAGTATGATACTGTGACCTTTTTCTCCACAAGATGGATACAGGCTAATATTAACTTGCTTTTCATGCCCAGGTTCTGATTACTGAATAGTAAGGTTTTTGCTTTTCCACCAGTGTTTTCTAGAAACTCTGTGCTTTATATTTTGATTCATCTGGCTTTCTGCATTTATCAAGTAAAGTGAAATAGTAAGTTCACCAGACTTCTCCTAGACATTGGATAAGGCTTCCACTCTTAAATTTAAGAAAATCTTATGAAAACCATGTAGCAGGAGAACTTACTATGTGACTCAGTAGACAAATGAGCAAAATGGGCAGATCTTGTCTTCAGTGTAGAGATTTTCCCTAAAGGAACTATGAGTGTGAGTTAATGCTTTGAGGTGCCAACCAGAGACTAGTAAAATATATGTATTCTTTTTAAATGTAGATTTGAACTTAGAAACTATTTTATAAAACAAGTACTTCTGAGATTTCTACACAGAAAATGAAATGTCACAATGATCACTTGTGCTGCAGAGTAATTGAAAATAAAAGGTCTTCCAGAGAGAAGTTTTCTTAAATTCAAAGAGCTATAATATTAGTATTGATTCTCCAAACTTTTTTTTTTTTTTTTCTGAAGAGCTCATCACTTTTGTGTGTGCAGATGTCCTGCTGAGATGAGGATAGGAGCTAAGAGGCCAGTGCCTGAAACGGGAAATGGGTACCAAGTGAAGTTGCCCATAATGTTAATGTGGGCACTAGAGGTGGAGTCTTCTCATATGGATCACTTTACAAGTATGGGAAGAAGAGCATGGGCTTGGCACTGTCGTCCAATACTGTAGGAGTTCGATTCCTGCCTCTGCTTCATACTAAGCTGTGTTACTTAACGTTTTTTTTTTTTTTTTTTGGCAGTGTTAATTATAAGAATTTCAAGGAGTTTTAAGTAGCTCTGGTGGTATAGTGGGTAAGGAATTTGGCTGCTAATCAGTGTTGTCAGTGGTTCAAACCCACCAGCTGCTCTGCAGAAGGAAGATGAGGCAATTTACTTCTATAAAGATTTACTTGGAAAGCCTTGGAAATCCTGTGGGGGTCATTATGAGTTGGAATCGACTTGATGGCAGTGGGTTTTGGTTTTTGTGATGTTTAATTGAGATAATTTTTGCAAAATACTCAGTATTTTTCATAACAATTGGCAGATATTAAGAGAGACTATTTATTAATCTCTGTGCTTGTGCACATTTGCATTTACTCCCTGCAGCCCAACATCAAGTGATAATGCCTGCCTTACAAATCAGGGATGGTAGAGCAGTCCAGATCTGGCAAGCAGGCTCATGAAAGTCAGACATGTTTCCCTTACACTAGTTCCAGCTTACCTTGGACTGTCTGCCTTCCCACCCTCATCCCTATTAGCAGTGCTCAGGCATTTCTTACAAAGTATGCAACACTGAAATGTCACCTCTAAGCATGGCCTTCTCCTCTTAAAGAATTGTTTTATTTGTTTCTCACTGAGGCGCAATGATATAGGGAATTAATTTGTTATATTGTGTAGTCACATTGCAGATGTCAAATCCAGAGACAGTTCAAAATAACAACATAGTCCTTCCTCACCTTTTGAATATAACTCTGCTTTTTAAACTACTTTTTTCCTTATACTTTTAGGGCCATGATACAACAGCAGCAGCAATAAACTGGTCCTTATACCTATTGGGATCTTATCCAGAAGCCCAGAAAAAAGTCAACATTGAACTGGATGAAGTGTTTGGTATGTTTAGTTCTTACACTGATTACACTGTGGGTATCAAGTCTACCCACAAAGTACAAACTAATGTTCTTGCTCATTAAAAGTATGCAGTGGGACCTCTTCTGAAGATACCTTAGTAAGCAGCAAGGATCTCTTACAGGACCCCTTCCAGTTCCAGTCTCCTTTGCAAGACATCATCCATGTCTTTTTCTAAGCTAAATGTTTATATCCAGACATTTACTAATCACCTGACATATGACTGCACTGGGCTACATGTTGGTTATGCACAGGTAGATTAATTATTGTTCTCAAGGGTCTAAGTCCTTAATAGGTGATACAGACACATGTATATACAGCGTTCCATCATGGGTGTGTATTTGAGTGGTATGAAGAAAGTGCTTTCTGGGAGCACAGAGGAACAAGTGAAGCTAGTTAGAGGGGTCAAGAAAAGCTGTTTCATATAGGACTTTATCTGGCCACAAATAAAGAAAAAATGGGTCAAACTGATAGGAATGCATTTGTATCATATAACAAGTAATCTTGCAGTAAGGAGACCTGGGCTGATGCCTATGGGTCTTTCGCTAGGATCCCAAGCTCTTTATCACATTGATTTTTGTCTTCTTGATTCTTGTCACAAGTATCATATTCATCTTCAAGACAAGAAGAAAGGAGGAGGGAATGAGTGTATTAATTTCTTTGTCTGTTTTTAACAAATCACAATTTCTTTTAAAAGAAAGAAATTTATGCCATCACAATTCTGTAGGCCAGAAGTCTGAAATCAGCTTCAATGAGCTTAAGTCAACGTGTCAGAATAATCACACTCTTGCAGGCTTTAGGGAAGAATATGTTCCTTGCCTTTTCTAACTACTTATGACTGCCAGAATTCCTTAGCTTATGGCTGCACTGATCCAATCTCTCACTCTGTCTTCACATCACTCCATGTATGTGTGTTCAGTCTCCCACTGTCTCCCTCTTGCGAGGAAAATTGTGATGGCATTTGTGGTCTGCCTAGACAATTTAGGAAAATCTGCCCATCTCAAAATCCTTAACTTAGTCATGTACACTCTTTTTCCAAATAGAGTAATATTTACAGGCTCCAGGGATTAAAATACATTGCCATAGAGTTGACTCCAAGTCATAGCCACGCTATAGGATAGAGTAGAACTTCCTCACAGGAAGTTCCGAGGCTGTACATTTTTATGGAAGGTATCTTTCTATAGTGGAGTGGCTGGTGGGTTCAAACCACCAAACTTTTTGCCAGCCCTCAGGCATTTAACCACTGCATCAACAGGGTGTCCTTCCAGGGATTAGAACCTATAGTTAATTAGAACTTGATGTATTTGGGGACCTTTAAAAGATTACCGCAAAGATCCACTCTTTGGAGAGAATAATCATGGAAGAATAGAAGTGTGTATGCACAGGGATATAGCACAGAGGGCAGGAGTGCATGGAGGAAAGGACACAGGGAAGAGGTAACTATGGGGAGGAAGTGGGAGCGGAGGTGTAGTGTTGTGGTAATTGTAGTCAATGTCATGAGACAAAGTGTATGTGAACTGCTGTATGGTAAGTGAATTTGCTCTGTAAACTTTCAGCCAAATCACAATTAAAAAAAAAAATTAAAAAAAAAAAAAAGACTACCACAAAGGTTTTTCTTTTTTCTTAAGTTACATGTTACATGGCTACCATAGCTAGAAGGACAATAGGAAGAAGGGGTTATGGACTGATGTAACCTACCAACAATGTGGTTCCTAGTGCAGCTTCATCAAGAGAAGAAGGAAGGGAGGAATTATAAAGGAAAAAAAGGAGGAGAGGGAAGTCATTACATATAGAGAGGAAACATGAACAATACCACATGTCTTAGTGTCCTACTGTAACAAAATATCACAAACTGGTTGTCTTGTAAGAACAGAAATGTATTGTCTGCTGTTTTGGAGGATAAAGGTCCAAATCAGGATATCATCTGTATTGATTCCTTCTGTAGGCTCTGAGAGAGAAACTCTGAGAGAAGCTGCTTTTCTTCCAGCTTTGGGCATCTCCAGGTACTGCGTGGCTTGCAGTGACATCATAGCATAGAATCCTTCCTCTGTCTTTTTGTCTCTTTGTACCTTCTTCTCTTTTATAAGGACATCAGTAATATAGAATCAGGACCCACCTTACTCCTGTATGTTATTGCTCTTAAGAGTCCTCCTGTTGGTTCTGACTTGTGGCACCCCTATGTACAACAGAATGAAACACTGCTTGGTTCTGTGCCATCTTCACAATCATTGTTATGCTTGAGCCCACTGTTGCTGCCACTGCATCAATACATCTAATTGAGGTCTCTCACTTGTTCTCTGACCTTCTACTTTACCAAACATAATGACCTTCTCCAGGACTTGTTCCTCCTGATACCATGTTCAAAGTATGTGAGACCAAGTCTTACCATCCTTACTTCTAAGAAGCATTCTGGCTGTACTTCTTCCAGGACAGATTTTTTCGTTCTTCTGGCAGTCCATGGTAAGTCAGTATTCTTTGTCAACTTTATAATTCAAGTGCACCAACTTTTCTTCTGTCTTCCTTATTCATTGTCCAGCTTTCACATGGATATGAGGCAGATGAAAATGCCATGGCTTGAGTCAGACACATCTTAATCCTCAAGGTGACATCTTTGCTTTTTAACACTCTAAAGAGGTCTTCTGCAGCAGATTTGCCCAATGTAATACATCATTTGTTTTCTTGACTCCTGCTTCCATGGGTGTTGATCCATGGGTGGGTCCACGTGAAATGAAATCCTTGACAACTTCAGTCTTTTCTCTCTTTATCGTGATGTTGTTTATGGGCCAGTTGTGAGTATTTTTGTTTTCTTTATGTTGAGGTGTAATCTAAACTGAAGGATGTAATCTTTGATCTTCATCAGGAAGTCAAGTCCTCTTCACTTTCAGCAAGTTAGGTTGTGAAACCTGCATATTGCAGATCGTTAAGGAGTCTTCCTCTGATTCTGGTGCCAAGTTCTTCATAGATCCAGCTTCTCAGATCATTTGCTCAGCAAACAGATTGAATAAGTATAGTGAAAGGATATGAACTCCATGCACACCTTTCACTTTGTTCTGTTCAAACAACAGCCTCTTGGTCTATGTACAGGTTCCTCAAGAGCACAATTAAGTATTATGGAATTCCCGTTGTTTGCAATTTTATCCATAATTTTTTATGATCCACATAATCAAATGCCTTTGCATAGTCAATAAAACACAGGTAAATATCTTTCTGCTTTGATCCAAGATCCATCTCACATCAGCAATGATGTCTCTCATTCTTCTTTTGAATCCAGCTTGAATTTTTGGCAGTTCCCTATCAATGTATAACTCCAGCATAAGCTCCTGTTAACCAAACTGGTAACATCTTCAAAGAACCTCTTCAAAACAGTGTCACATTCACAGGGATTAGGACTTTGCTGTATCTTTTGTGGAGACATAATTCAATCCATAACAGTGCAGAACTGGAAAGGTTTTCAGTTTGGAGAGTAAGAACAAATAGTGAGGGAGAGCTAGAATTAAGGACATTTGATAGAATGCATTGAGAAATGAGGTAGGAAATGCAGTTTGATGTTCAGATTATATAGAGTGGAATTTCACATCAAGAAATAAGACTTCATTTTATAGAATGGAGACAAAACTTTTTGACCCCTTTTCTATAGTCAGGAGCTCTGGTGGCATAGTGCCTAAGGCACTTGACTGCTAACCAGAAGCCTGGCAGTTCAAACCCACTAGCCACTCCATGGAAGGAAGGTTAGGCAATCTACTTACGTAGAGATACCACCTCATAAACCCAAGGAGGGGTCGCTATGAGTCAGATCTCACTCCACGGCAGTGGTTGCATTGCTGTAGTCATTTTATTTTTTCTCTATTGGTTTTAATTTCTCTCATATTGCCTCTGGTGGATAATTTTTTTTCTTCTAAAACCTCTGAGGTCTCATAGAATAAGTTCCCATCTTTTGTATCCTCATTCCTGGTCTCACAATTACTTTCTAATCTCACATAATTAACAATGCAATCATTACGACTATTTGTTTTTTGCTGCTTCTCACGTTTTCTGCTTAGTGTGCCTCAGTCTTTCACCCTGCCAACATTAGTTCTGAAGTTTTTTGAAGCAATTAATCTTTGGATATTGAATTACAACTATTGACTCCTCATGATATTTTTTTCCTTACCCAAGTATTATTCACATAAGATAAAACTAAACATTTTAAAGCGCACAATTCAGTGGCATTTGGTACATGTAGTATTTTTCCTTATTACCTCTTTCTAATTCCAAAACATTTTTGTCACCTAAAAGGAAACTCCATACCCATTAAGCAGTTACTCCTCATTCCCCTTTCTCCCAACTTCTGATTACCACCAATCTCCTTTTGGTCTCTGTTAATTTGCCTATTCTGGGCATTTCATATAAATGGAATAATGCAATATGTGACCATTTGTGTACAGCTTCTTTCACTTAGCATATAGTCCCATGTTATTTTGATTATGCATTAGAAATTCTAGTTTATAGCTGTGGTATTTATCATTCCATGTGTTGATTAACATGTTCTTTGGTGATGTCTCCACCCCCCAAGTCCCAGTAGTTCTTGCATTGCATGGTCTTATGTACTCACTTTACTCAGGGAGGTCTGATCGCCCTGTTACCTTAGAAGATCTGAAGAAACTCAAGTATCTGGAATGTGTTATTAAGGAGAGCCTTCGCCTTTTTCCTTCTGTTCCTTTATTTGCTCGGACTCTTACTGAAGATTGTGAAGTTGGTGAGTATTACAGAATTGGATTATAGAGCAGATTTTTGAAATGTCTGTTTTGCTTCATTCTCATGGCATATTGCCTGTTCCTTGACAGCGGGCTACAAAATTTCAAAAGGTACTGAAGCTGTCATTGTTCCCTATGCACTGCATAGAGACCCAAAATACTTCCCAGATCCTGAGGAATTCCAACCAGAAAGATTCTTTTCAGAGAACATGCAAGGACGCCATCCATATGCATATGTGCCTTTCTCTGCTGGACCCAGAAACTGTATAGGTTTGTATCCATCAGAATTGGTTTGAACTTTCAGGCCCTCATGATAGTGGGTTTCTCACAATAATTTCTTAGAGATATAGTGTAACATTGCCCAAACATGACAGTTCTAAAGTTTCCTTTTTCTTCCACTTTACTATTTATTGTAATTTTTAAATATTACTATTGTGTGTCATGGTAGAATTTAAAACTTTCGTAGGTTTTGGACTACAGCAGAGTATAATCTGTTTTGCTGGAAAATTTTGTATACAATTAATTGTGTTTAGCCTAATTTTTTCTGTTTGTTGTTTTTAAGAATTGCATTTTGCAAAACCAAAACAAAGAATGCATAACAAATGGCCAATTGAAGTACATAAAGAAAAATGAATGCACATTACCATGCATTACAAATACTTCTGGCTTTAGTATCTCCAGCATTTTTTATCATTTATGTAAATGTAAAATTATCATTCATATAAAATGTTAATTACCAGAAAAAAATAAGAAATCAGTAAAATAAGGACAGATATAAGTGAGTAAATAAAAAATAGATTTGGTGACTCTATAGAAAATTAAATTAAAGGCCCAATAAGAAAACAATCTGGAGTAGTGATTCGAAAGCTTGAGTTAGCCTGGCATTCATCAGAGGTACTGTTAAAATATAGACTCCCTGGCCTCTCCCTAGCTATTTAGATACATTGAAGAGATTGTGGAGGTGCTCAGGAATCTACATTTTCAGCAAGCATTCCAATGAGGGATGAGAGCATTCTGATTCTCCTAGAGCCTTCTTTGAAAATCTAAACTTGCTTGCTTCCTCTAAAAGAGCCTGTTATTTCTCATATTTGAGAACTATCTATAATAAAATGAGAGTATTTATTTTTATTTAAAGGTCAAAAGTTTGCCATATTTGAAGAAAAGACCATTCTTTCTTGCATCCTGAGGCGGTTTTGGGTTGAATGCAACCAGAAAAGAGAAGAACTTGGTCTGACCGGAGAGCTGATTCTTCGTCCAGATAATGGAATCTGGATCAAGTTGAAGAGGAGAAACTCTTAAGGAATCCTGACTATAGTTTTTGGGTTATGCCTTTATCATCTTTTCAGAGAAACTTGGCATTTAAAATTTATAGACCATGCCTTCAATGCCATTAATTCCAAGGCCTCATTTTCATGGCCCTACATACGTTAGGATCAAATCTACCAAAGAAAGAGATTTTGTACTTTAATGATCACCTTAGATAACTACCCCTGGTCTCCATGTCAAAAGTTGATCATAGGTTGATTCTGTTTCAATTGAAAGATCGAAATGGTGTCATTTAAATGAACTTCTGGATCCTTTTTAGAGTATTCTTATTGACTCAGAAACATATATATGTCTTACATATAATTTGAAAAGGATGAATAATTAAATATTTTGACTTAGGCTTAAGTTTTCAGATTACATCAGGGACATTAGTTACGAGAAAAATAATTATTGTAGCACTTCTCAGATTTTATCATCTACAGCAGATGACTTACATGTAGACTCATGGATTCTTTTCCAGTTTTTCTTTTGTCTGTAAACTTATAGCACTCATTTCATTCTTCATAACATCATAGTTACCTTTATTTATCCTACAACATTGGGAGAGGTTCCTTTTGGTAATCCCCATTCCTTCGCAGTGCCTCTAAAACAAACAAACAAATAAACAAACCAAACTCACTGTTATCAAGTCGATTCTGACTCATAGTGACTCTCTTTGGGTTTCCAAGGCAGTAAATCTTCATGGAATTAGATTGCCCAGTCTTCCTTCCATGGAGCGGATGGTCGGCTTGAACTGCCAACCTTCTGGTTAGCAGTCAAATGCTTTAGGCACTACGTCACCAGAGCTTCTTTTGCAGTGCCTGTAGAGTTGATTAATGGTTCCTGGAGCTTATCTAGTTATCCTTCTTTGCATTATAAGTAAGGGAATGGAATCAAAGAGAAAGTAAGTTTTTGTCCAAAGTAATGCCACTAGTTGGTGACTAAGCTGGAAATAGATCAAAGTCTAAATCTCTCTATTCCAAATCTGATACCCTTTATGCAACAATATGCTATTGCTCTTTAGAGCTCAAACCTATGATTAGGCGTTTCATTAGAATTTTCATTTTTGCCTCTGATTTAGCCATATTTCCTCTAAAATTTTTCATCCTTAAAGAGAAAAAGAAGCCATTCATCTATATTTAAAACCAGTTGCCATCGAGGTGATTCTGACTCATAGCAACCCTATAGGACAGAGTAGAACTGCCCCATAGGGTTTCCAAGGCTGTAAACCTTTATGGAAGCAAACTGCCTCATCTTTCTCGCATAGAATGACTGGTGGGTTTGAACTATTGACCTTTCATTTAACAGCTAAATGCCAAGGCTCCTCATCTATATTTGTTGTTGTTGTTATGTGCTGTTGAGTTGGCCCCGACTCATAGCGACCCCTCCTTGGGTTTCCGAGGCAGTATCACTACAGAAGTAGGATTGCCCAACCTTCCTTCCGAGGAGTGGCTGGTGGGTTAGAACCGCCAGCCTTCTGGTTAGCAGTCAAGTGCTTTAGGCACTATGCTACCCAATAATATCTCAGTTTAATGTTAGACTTTTAATGAATACAGTTATCCAGAATATACCTATCAATATGATAAATGATGCACACATTTTTTGAATTTTAAATCCATAGAGAATACCTCCATTTCTTCATTGAGTAGCTTTTAAAAACTTCTTTTAATAATTCTAACAAAATTATTTTAAAAAATCTTCCCAAGGCAATTAAAAAAACCAAACTCACTGTCAGTGAGTCATTTCTGACTCATAGCAACCCCCTTTGGGTTTCCGAGGCAGTAAATCTTGATGGAAATAGATAGCCCAGTCTTCCTTCCAAGGAGTGGCTGGTGGGTTTTAACTACCAGCCATTTGGTTTGCAGTCAAATGCCTAAGGCACTATGCCACCAATGTTATTGTTGTTATGTGCTGTTGAGTCAGACCCTACTCATAGCGATCCCTCCTTGGGTTTCCAAGGAAATATCACTACAGAAGTAGATTGCCCAACCTTCATTCTGAGGATTGGCTGGTGCGTTTGAACCGCCAGCTTTCTGGTTAGCAGTCAAGTGCCTTACGCACTATGCTACCAGTAGAAATAGCAAGACAATGGAATATATATTCTCTAAAAATATTAAAGGGAAAGTTTACAAAATAAAAGCCACTAGGCAGACACTATAGCCTGGGGCATCTAGAACAAAGTCAGCACCTTCAAATATTTCACTATCCCAAAGAGCAATAGTCCATATAACTCAGTTGTAAAAATGATGATAAAAGTTGAAGTATATGATATATTTACAAAACTTTTTTTGTCAAATGGTTAACCTTGTTTTCCAGAAAATGGGTATATGTAGAAAATCTTGTTCCAAGATGATTTTAGGTAATTGTGGTTTTATTCTTGGAAATTGACATAATTTCTAAGTTTTATGCCCTTAAATTTAACCTTTGTCTACTTTTTTGTGACCCTGCATTAGACTCTAAGTTAAAATAAAGCATTACTTAGTGGCCGTATTTTTAGCTTCAGAATAATTTTTATTCATGTTTTAATTGGTAATTCATTTAAGCCATGTCAAAATTGAAATTTTTGAAAAATTGTATGTTGTGCAGTATCAAAATACTGATCCTGATTTTTTTTTTAATATGAGGATGGTGAAATACCTGTTTATGTCTCTTGTTACTTGTCCCCATGCCTGTTTGAAAGAGATATTTCAAGAAAAATAAATTTCATTTTAGACATGAGTATTGTATTTTATTCTGAGAACAATGTTAATTTGAAATATAGATAAATGATTAATTGGTGGGTGGCTTATTCTTGATGAGTAATAAAAGAAATAACATTTTTGAATGGATGCCCTCAATGACACTAGGGCTTTCTTACAAAATATTCATTGTGCCATTGTCACAGACTGATTTTGAGTTTCCTTAACTCTGAAGAATAAGAAGAAACAGCAGAACATTTTGCTCAGCTCATAAAATTTCCTCAGTGAAATTTCCTAAGGCTACCTGGGAATCAATAGAAACCACAAGCATCATTAGGTTCCAGCCATCAAAAGACTTTTCCAGGTGATAGAATTGGTGCCCCATTCACTGTTGTGATGTGCTGTCGAGTCATACCCAACTCACAGTGACCCCTCCTTGGGTTTCCGAGGCAGTATTACTACAGAAGTGGATTGTCCAACCTTCTTTCCGAGGAGTGGCTGGTGGGTTTGAACCGCCAGCTTTCTGGTTAGCAGTCAAGTGCCTTAGTCAGTATGCTACCAGAGCTCCCATCCCATTTGTTAGCTGAGACAAATGATGAGAATGTCAGATTCTGGGCCAGTTACCTGTTTTGTAGTTAGGAAATGCTGATCACACACGCACACATGATACATTTTTACTCTAGAATATATATGTTGTTGTTATGTGCCGTCGAGTCGGACCCGACTCATAGCAACCCCTCCTTGCATTTCTAAGGCAGTATCTCTAAGGAAGTAGATTGCCCCATCTTCCTTCTGAGGAGTGGCTGGTGCATTTGAACTGCGAAAATCAAAATATCTTTCTTTCCAACATGTAATGAAATGACTGTGGTAGATGTATTATTAAATGATTGGTCTACCTAGAACCCACCTTTTCTGATAACAACAACTTTCTTATTTTTAGAACTATTCCATGATTCTCCCTTCGGTTTCCTCATTTTTTGTTTCTCCAGCATTTCCATGATGTAAATATTTGGTTATGATTGGAGCTACCAAGTTCTTAGGTGACTCCAGCCTCTTAAGTTGATTGAACCAAGTAGAGTCATGCCAGAGTTCTTTCCATGGGTTTTTCCAGCCGAAATTAAAGAAGAGTTAGTCTCTTTTGGTGTAAACTTGAGACTGAAAATCTGGGCAGATGTTAGAAGGTAGAATGAAACAGCTAAATAGAGAAGAAGCAGAGATAGAAATGAAGAGAATCCTGGGGTCTGCATGCCACATTCTAGGTGATGCTGAATGCAGTTGCATTTCAGACCTGTTCACTGTGCAGTTACTCATTCGTCCTTGGAACCCAAGAGCTAATATACAGCCGTTTTGTTTAACTGCTAACCAGAGGGTTGGCAGTTCAAACCCGCCAGCCATTCCATGGAAGGAAGAATGGACAATCCACTTTTGTACAGATTTACTGCCTGGAAACCCAAAAGGGGTTGCTATGAGTTGGAATCGACTCGATGGCAGTGAGTTTGGTATTTTTGGTTTGGAATTTTCTTTCACATAACCTATATCAGCTTAATATTGGTCAGATCTGCTGCAGATTGAGGAAAGAGATCTACCTCTTCAGAAATTTCTTTAGATCTTTATGTTCCTTTCTTTGTGCTGTTCAGTTACTCTCTAGATGGATTATCAGCACATGCATAATATATGTCTGCTAGCCATTTAAATACAATGCAGTTTGAGAAAATACAGGGTTTTCATGTGTAGTAATTAAGGTTGTGTATCAACTTAGCTGGGCCTGGTTGAGTGGCTAGGCAGCTGGATGTAGTTGTTCCCCATGGTGAGACTGGTAATAACTCCAAGGTGGAATCTACTGGAACAGCTCTGTAGTTGCTTTAGGGATGTGGTTTGCTTCCAGTATGTAAGAAGCAACTTTGAGGAAGGTCTCCGCTTTTTGGCATTTTGAACCCTGCAGGTAGTCAAGTCATTGTTCAGCAGCCTGCTATGCCCTGCCAATCATGGGACTTTTTCTGGACCTGAATTAGTCTCCTGCCATGTTGTTTGGTAATACTGGGACTGTGCCTTTCCTCTTGTCGACCTTGAGCTTGTCAGCCTCAGCAGCCAGCATATTGCTGAGTGAAGAAAAGCCTCCAGCTTCAGTGGGCAGGGAGCAGGAAGCAAAGCTGAAGCCCAAGGTTGAGGGGCTTTCACCCAACCCCTAGAACCTGGCACTTTGAACTTGGACTTCTAGCTTCCAAAAGTGTAAGAGAAAATCTCTGTTTTAGCCATCCCATTTGTAGTATTTTCTGTTAGAGTGGCACAGAGGTAACTAAAACACTACGTTTTCTAGATAGTAGGCAAAAGCACAGTGCTTTGTTTTAGAATACAGCTAGGTGCAGCCTAACAAAACAATCTAGTTTCTTAGACCCATTTCGATGTATCTCCAGACTAAGTCATCATTTCCTGCTGTAACTAAACCAGTTTCATCCTGGTTTTCCTTCCAATTGGCTTTATTGCACATTTCAGAGACAAATCTTTCATTCTAATTACCAACTTTTTGTATCCTTTCTCAGTTTCTAGTCCAGAAATCCATCAAATGGTTATTACTTTTTGACCAAATTAGTTGGTAAATTATGTCCCAGTCTTTAGCTACTTCTATTCCTGCTCATTTTAATCATAGAATATATGTATTAGGCACTTTATTTCCCTTTTACATCATTGTCTCACTTTCTCTTAATTTCTTTCTGTTGGAGTTCACATTTACTGACCCCCATCTTTCCTGAGTTAGTCAATTTATGTTTCACTGAAGGAGCCCTAGGAAAATAATGATTAAGTACTCAACTGCTCACCAAAATGTTAGTGGTTTGAATCCACCAGTCATTGGGAGAAAAGACTTGGTGATCTTCTCCCATAAGAATTACAGCCTAAGAAACACTATGAGGAAATTTTACTCTGTTATAAAGGGTTGCTGTGGTGGTTATGTTTGGCTGGGCCTGGTTGAGTGGCTGGGCAGCTGGTGATAGTTATTCCCAATGATGAGACTGGAGGTCAACTCCATAGTGGGACTTACTACAAGCAGCTGAGTAGCTGCTTTAGGGATGTGGTCTGCTTCCCATATATAAACAGCAGCTTTGGGAATGGTCTCTAGCTTACGGTATGCTTGAACCCTGTGTGTAGCTGTGTCATTGTTCAGCCATGCTCTGCCAACCTTGGGACTTAAAATGAACTTAAATTAATGGCCTGATGTGTGGTTTGGTAACATTGGGACTTTGCCTTTTTACTTGTCAACCTTGGCCTTCTCAGCCTCAGGAGCCTCTAGCTTCAGTGGACCGGGAGCAGGAGGCAGAGCTGAAGCCCAAGGTCGAGGGGCTTTCACCCAGCCCCTAGAGCCTGGCACTTTTAACTTGGACTTAAAGCCTCCAAACTGTAAGAGAATAAACTCCTGTTTGATAAGACCATCCTATTTGTGGTATATTCTTGTCAGAGTGGTACTAGGTAACCAGAACAGTTGCTTTGAATTGGAATCGATGGAACACAATGACACTAACAACATGTTTCATTGAAACTAAGCCTCTTATTTGTATATTACAACCAATGATAACCTTCTTAAAAAAGGGCTTATAAACAGTACAGACCTAATCAGAAATAAAAGTTTTTACAATATTTAGACTTCAAGTATCTTATTTCTAGAATTTTTAAAGTTTATTTTAAAAATTATATGTATATAAAAAAAATTTGGTAAAGAGTATATAGGTAGAGAAAAGTATCTGCTGTGCACTCCTGGGGGAAAAAAAAAACAACCCCACTGCCATCAGGTTGATTAGAACTGATAGTGACAGTATAGGACACAGCAGAACTGCCCCATAGGATTTCAAAGGCTGTAAATATTTACAGAAGCAGACTGCCTCATCTTTCTCCCATGGAATATATGGTGGGTTTGAACCACCAACATTTTGGTTAGCAACCCAATGTATTAACTGCAGCACCACCAGAACTCCTCTGGCACTTCTGGGAAGAAGACAAATAATTTTTATTATATTGCACTTACAGGATTTGTTTTCTTTCTTGGTCAGTTATATCCAGATTTTTAAGTTTTATGCTTAGGATGCATAATAAATTAGGACTTTTAAACAGCTCACATTTAATTAATTATTGTTATTATTATTTCCCCCTGTACAGGTACATCATGGTGGGAATGTAATTGTGCTTTAGTATTTTCAGCCTTATATGCCTTAATCAATCATTGTTTCCACCAGCAATAAGGTGCCACGGTGGCACAGTGGTTAAGTGTTTGGTGGCTAACTGAGTACTAACTGAAATGCTGCCAGCTCAAACTCACCAGCCTCTCCATGGGAGAAAGATGTAGCAGTCTGCTTCCATAAAGAATACAGAGTTGGAAACCTTATGAGACAGTTCTGTTCTGCTGTATTGTGTCACTATGGGTAGGACTTGACAATGGATTTGAATTTTTGGACCACCAGCAAAGTAGATTCTGAAAGCCAAGGATTGCAGTGTATCATATTGATGCAATTGGATGGAACCTCAAGCAAACATCTACTCCCACCAAGGGACATTCAGTAGAACTACAACCAGGCTAGTTTCTTAGCCCAGTAGTCATTTTCAGTGTCATCTGAGACCAAGAGGTAATCTTACCTCCCAAGTCTGAAAGTAATATGATGATAATGTATCAGTAAAGGACTTAGCTTTTCCTCAATCCATTTTGTTTTTGTTTTGTAACACCTCCTTTATATAGATTAAAGAACAACAACAACAACAAAATTGTTCTCTGGGGAAAGAGAGAAAACAAACTGATTTCCCAGTGCTCATTAATCTTATGTTTTTACAAGGTGGTAGGAATAGTAGGTGGCACAATAACAATATATAAGTGAACAAATCTACCACTAATCTGTCCCTTTGTTGTACAGTGGTGGCTTGCATGTTACTGTGATGTTGGAAGCCAGGCCATCACTATTTCAAATACCAGCAGGGTCACCCATGGTGGAAAGGTTTCAGAGGAGATTTCAGACTAATACTAGGAAGAAGGCAGTGGCCAAGTCCAATTCTGGAAAAAATGGCCACCAAACACCATATGAATAGCAGTGAAACATTGTTTGCTACAGTGCTGGAAGCTGAGCACCTTAGGTTGGAACACACTCAAAATACAACTAGGGAAGAGTTGCCACCTCAAAATAGAGTCAAACTTAACGGTGTGGATAGAGTAGAACTTTCAGAATCATCATTTGCTGATGCAGAACAATTCAAAATGAGAAGAAACAGCTGTAAACACCCATTAATAATCAAAGTGGAATGTAAGAAGTATGAATCTAGAAAAATTGGAAGTTGTAAAAAACAAAATGGAGAACATAAAGATTGATATCTTAGGTATTAGCTGAAATGGACTGGTATTGACCATTTTGAATTGGACAATCATATGATCTACTATGTCAGGAGTGAGAGATTGAAAAGGAATGGTATCACATGCATTGTCAAAAAGAACAAGTGAAGATCTATCCTGAAGTACAATGCTGTCAGTGATAGGATAATATCCACATACCTACAGGGAATACTAGTTAATACAACTATTATTTCAATTTTCACCCAAAAAAAAAAAAAAAACCAAGCATGCTGCCGTGGAGTTGGCCCCGACTCATAGCGGTCCCTCCTTGGGTTTCCGAGGCGGTATCACTATGGAAGTAGATTGCCTAACCTTCCTTGCGAGGAGTGGCTGGTGGATTTGAACTGCCAGCCTTCTGGTTAGCAGTCAAATGCCTTAGGCATTACACTACAGAGCTCCTAAAGACTAAAGCCAAAAATGAAGAAATTGAGTATTTTTACCAACTTCTGCAATCTGAAATTGATCAAACGTAAAATCAGGATGCATTGTTAATTAATGGTGATTGAAATGTGAATGATGAAAATGAAGAAGGATTAGTAGTTGGAAAATATGACCTTGGTGATAAAAATGACTCTGGAGATTGCATGATAGACTTTTTTTTTTAAAAAGATGTATTGTGATTTGGGTGAAAGTTTACAGAACAAATTCACTTTCCATACAGCAGCTCACATCCACTTTGTCTCATGACATTGACTGCAATTTTCTGTAATTCAGTAGCTCCCCTCTCACTCTCCTTCCTTCCCATGCACTTCTGTCCCCTGAGCTGTCTCCCTGTGCATATACAGCCTTTCTATTCTACCATGATCTATCTCTCCAAGGAGTGAATCTACATAATGTAAATGTTCAGCTCATATGTCTGTCTTTTGTTTGGCTGGAAGCCACAGGAGTGGTTTCAATTCCAGACCTGAAGGGTGCTAGGGGCCATAGTCTCAGTGGTTCCATCAGGCTCTATCAAACCAGCAAACCTGGTGCCCATTCACCCTTTTTCTTAAAATGATTTTCAGTTCTGTTACACATTATTCTCCCACTCTATCCAGGACCTCCTACATAGATCCCCCTCCCAGTGGTTGACAGTGGTAGCTGGACATCATCTAGTTCTTCTGGTCTCATAGTCATATAGGGTGAGGATCACATGGTGTATCAGTGGCTTGGACTAATTCTTTCCATGCATCTTGGGTTTTCTTCATTCTTCTTTGCTCTGGATGAGGAGAGATCCATCCTTGCATCTAGATGGCCACTTTCAAGCTTTTAAAATCCCAGTTGCTACTCACCAAAGTTGGATGTGGAACAATATTTTTGTGTAGTATGCTATCCCAATTGAGCTTGATGTCCCCTGCGACTATGGGCCCGAGCCCATAGTTCCACCTACTTGCTCCCTCTGGGTAGCCGGCTGTGGCCAAGAAGTGACTACAACCTTGTCCCTTGTCAGCTCTACTAACTTGAGGATTCTTTTTTTTTTTTCTTTCTTTCTTTCTTTTTTTTTTTTTTAAACAATGGGCATTTATTTCTCACATAAAAATAAATCCTGAAGTAGAAGTTGCTGGTGTTGGTTGGTTCAGTGGCTCAACAATGTCAGGGCCAGAACCTCTGTGATTCTCTCTCTCTCTCTTTTTTTTTTAAATTGTGATTTGGGTGAGAATTTACAGAGCAAATTCACTTTCCATACAGCAGGTCACATACACTTTGTCTCATGACATTGACTACAATTTCCCACAATGCAACAGCTCCCCTCCCACTTCCTCCCGATAGTTACCTCTTCCCTCTGTCCATCACTGCATGCACTCTTGCCCCCTGAGCTGTCTCCCTGTGCATAAACAGCCCTTCTTTCTCCCATGATTGTTCTCTCCAAGGAGTGTATCTACCTCAGGTAAATGTTCAACTCATATGCCTGTTTTTTGTTTGGCTGGAAGCCACAGGTGTGGGTTTAATTTTAGACCAGAAGGGCAGCTACGGGCCACAGTCTTAGTGGTTCCACCCGGCTCTATCCTGGTCCCCTATGCCCCCTTTTTTCTTAAATGATTTTGAGTTTGGTCCCACATTGTTCTCCCTCTCTAGCCAGGATCTCCTATGTAGATCCCCCTCCAAGTAGTTGACAGTGGTAGCGGGCACCATCTAGCTCTTCTGGTCTCATAGTCATATAAGCTGTGGATCGCTTGGTATATCAGTTGCTACGACTAATTCTTTCCATGAATCTTTGCTTTTCTTCATTTTTCTTTGCTCTTGATGAGGAGAGATCCGTCATTGCATCTAGATGGCCGCTTGCAAGCTTTTAAGATCCTACTCGCTACTTGCCAAAGCAGGAGGTGGAACAATATTTTGTGTAGTATGTTTTGCCAGTTGAGCTTGATGTTCCCTGTGATGATGGTCCCAAGGCCACATATACCCTGGGATTCTTACAGAAGTTAGAAATACACTTGTAGATGCACTGTCTGCCAATCCTATACATGGTCTTGGGCACACTCTCCCCTCCATAGACATACTTAGTAATTCAGCCCGTACACCCGTCTATCCACCCATATACCCATGTTTGCCTTCACTGACAATGCAGTATTGTATGTGAAAAAGAGTTCATCTTTGTTGTCTATACCTCCCATGCATTTCTCTATGCCTTCCTCTTACTCAGTGCCACTGTGTTGATCACTAACATTTGATACATTGCCCTCCTCGTCACCAAAATCAAAACTTGTCTCTACCTATCTATCAATGTTCTCTACCCTCCTCTACCACCCCTGGTAAGCACCAAAGAAAATTTCCTTCCATATATAAACCCTTCCTTGACTTTTTACAATAACAGACTAATACAATATTTGTCCTTCTGTGATAAACTTATTTCACTCAGCATACTGTCCTCCAAGTTCATCCACATTATGCAGTGTTTTGTTATACACTATTCTTTAGGGTTGCATAGTATTCCATTGTGTGCATGTGCCATAGTTTGGTTATTCATTCTTCTGTTGATGGGCATCTAGGTTGTTTCCATCTTTTGGCTATTGTAAACAGTGCTGCAATGAACATGGGTGTGCATATATCTGTTCTTGTCATGGCTCTCATTTCTTTAGGATATATACCAAGTAATGGAATGGCTGAGTCAAATGGTATTTCCAATTCTAGCTTCTTAATGAATTGCCAATCTGCTTTCCACAGTGGTTATATCATTTTATGGTCTCATCAGCAGTGTATGAGAGTCCCAATCTCTCTGCATCCTCACCAGCATTTGTTATTTTCTGTCTTGTTGAACTACTAGTGCTGGGGCAAGATGGCATCTCATTGCTGTTTTGATTTGCATCTGTCTAATGGCTAATGATTGTGAGCATTTCTTCATATGTTTGTCAGCCTCCTGAATATCCTCTTTGGTGAAGTGTCTGTTCATGCCTTCTGTCCATTTTTAATTGGATTGTTTGTCTTTTGGTTTTGAGGTGTTGGTGTTTTCTATAAATTTTAGATATAAGTCTCTTATCAGATATGACATTTCCAAATATGTTTTCCCAATCTGTAGGTTCTCTTTTGACTCTTTTGGAGAAGTCTTTGGAAGCACATAAAAATTTGATTTTCAGAAGGTCCCATTCATTTAGTTTCTCTTCTGGTATTTGTGCATTTTGGTTTGTGCTTGATAGTCTATTTATGCCATATATTAAGGCCCCTAAATTTACCCCTAGTTTTTCCTTGAGGTACTTTATAGTTTTAGGTTTCACATTTAAGTCTTTGATCCATCTGGAGTTAGTTTTTGTGTATGGTGTAAGGTACAGATCTTGTTTCATTTTTATGAAAATGAATATCCAGTTTTGCCAGCACCATTTGTTAAACAATCTCTTCCTCATTTAATGGATTTTGGCTGCAAGGCCTGTCACTTCTTCATTGCAAATACTTCTTTTCAACAACATAAATGGTGAAGATACATGTAGGCCTTGCCAAGTGGAATGTACAGGAATCAAATCAACTGCATCTGTGGAAAGAAATGATGGAAAACCTCAATATCATTTGTCAGAATGAGACCAGGTTCTGACTGTGGAACAGATCATCAATTGCTTACATGCAGTTTATGTTAAAGCTGAAGAAAATAACAATAATAATAAAAAAGTCTATGAGAGCCAAAATATGATTATATACCACCTGAATTTAGAGACCATCTGAAGAAAAGATTTGATGAACCAAAGACTAGATGAGTTGTGAGAAGACATCAAGGATATCATCCATGAAGAATGCAAAAGGTCTAAAAAGCCTGGAAAGGAAGAAAAGACCAAAATGGATGTCAGAAGAAACTCTGAAATTAGCTCTTGAATGGAGAGTAGCTAAAGCGAATGGAAGAAATGATAATGTAAAAGAGCCAAACACAAGATTTCAAAGGGCACATTGAGAAGGCAAAGTAAAGAATTATAATGAAATGTGCAAAGACCTGGAGTTAGAACACCAAAAGGAGAGAACATGCTTGCCACTTCTCAAGGTGAAAGAACTGAAAAAAAATTCAAGCCTTGAGTTGCAATATTGAAAGATTGTTTGGGCAAAATATTAATGATGCAGGAAGCATCAAAAGAAAATGGAAGGACTACACAGAGTCACTGTACCAAAAAGAATTGGTCAATATTCAACTATTTCAGGAGATGGCATATCATCAAGAACCAATGGTATTGAAGGAAGAAGTCAAAGCTGCACTGAAGAAATTGGTGAAAAAGAAGTCTCCAGGAACTGATGGAATACCCATTGAGATGTTTGAACAAATTGATGCCATGCTGGAAGCACTTATTCATCTATGCCAAGTAATTTAGAAGACAACTATCTGGCCAACTGACTGGAAGAGATCATTATTTGTACTATTCCAAAGAAAAGTGATCTAACAGAATGTGGAAATTATTGAATACTATCATTAATATCACATGCAAGTAAAATCTTGCTGAAGATAATTCAAAAATGGTTGCAGCAGTATATTGACAGGGAACTTCCAGAAGAAATGCAAGCTGGATTCAGAAGAGGACTTTGAATGAAGAATATCATAGCTGATGTCAGATGGATCTTGAATGAAAGCAAACAAAACCAGAAAGATGTTTACTTGTGTTTTATTGACTATGCAAAAGCATTCAACTGTGTGAATCATAACAAATTATGGATAATATTGGGAAAAATGGGGATAGCAGAACACTTAAGTGTGCTCCTGAGGAATCTGTACATAGACCAGGAGGCTGTTGTTTGAACAGAACAAAGGGAGACCACATAGTTTAAAATCAGAAAGAGAATGCCTGAAGGGTTGTATCCTTTCACCATACTTATTCAATTTCTATGCTGTGGAAATAATCCAAGAAGCTGGACTTTATGAAGAAGAATGCAGATTGGGATTGGAGGAAGACTCATTAACAACCTGCTATACGCAGACAAAACAACCTTGCTTGCTGAAAATGAAGATGACTTGAAGCACTTACTGATGAAGATTAAAGACCACAGTTTGCAGTGTGTATTACATCTCAACATAAAGAGAACAAAAATCCTCACAACTGGAGAAATAAGCAGCATCATGATAAATGGAGAAAAGATTGAAGTTGTCAAATATTTCAGTTTACTTGGATCCACAATCAATGCCCATGGAAACAGCAGTCAAGAAATCAGACATCATATTGCACTGGCAAATCTGTTGCAAAAGCACTTCTTTAAAGTGCTGAAGAGGAAAGATGTCATTCTGAAGATTAAAGTGCGCCCAACCCAAGCCATGGTATTTTCAGTCACCTCATATGCATATGAAAGTTGGACAGTGAATAAGGAAGACCAAAGAAGAGTTGATGCTTTTGAGTTGTGGTGTTGGCAAAGAATGCTGAAAGTACCATGGACTTCCAGAAGAAGGCACAAATCTGTCCTGGAAGAAGTGCAGCCAGAATGCTCCTTGGAAAGGAGACTGGACAGACTTTGTCTCTCTTACTTTGATCATGTTGTCAGAAGGGACCACTAACTGGAGAGGGATCTCATACTTGGTAAACTGGAGGGTTAGCAAAAATGGGGAAGACCTTCAAAGAGATGAATTGACACAGTGGCTGCAATGATGGCCTGAAGTATTGTGAGGCAAGTATTGTGAGGATGGCGCAAGAACGGGCAGTGTTTTGTTCTGTTATACATAGGGTCACTATGAGTCAGAGTCGACTTGACAGCACTTAACAACAACAGTAACAATACTCATTGATGTTGACTGGGAAGAGCAGTGTCTAAGTTGTGTCATAGGAACATTTTATGGAATAGAAAGGTGAATAGCAGAAATCAGTAAAGAGTCAAACTGCACTACCAAGAACCTTTCTCATTGAACTGAGATTCTTTTCTTAATGAGAAGCACAAAATAGATTTTTCCATCTGTTTCTTTTCTGAGGGGCCCATCCTGGCCACATTATAACTTCATCAGTGACTCCTGGCTTCTCCCTGTTTTGAAACCACAGTCCTCTTATAGTGTCCATGGCAGATCATCATTCTGCTTCTGACCCATCCTCCCACCCAAAGTTTCCAGGGTCCCTCAGGTATCCTCCTTCCATCCCCCATCTCAGAGGGTCCAGTTCTAAGCCTCCTTTCCCCAGGTCACTTCAGATAAATATTAGCCTCAATATTAGTTTTCTCTTGCTGAGTGAAAAAAAAAAAAAAACACAACAATGTTAGCCATTAAAAACAACACATTTATTATCTCAGGGTTTTGTAGTTCAAAAGTTCAAGTGGACTTGGCTGGGTGTTCTGATTAGGATTTCACAAGGCCCAAATCACAGTGTTGGCCATGCTGGAACTCAGACTAGGAGATTCTGGGGAAGAAGCCTCTTCCAATCTCATTCAGATTGTTAACAACTTGCAGTTTTAGGAATGAGGTCCCCATTTTCTTGCTGGCTATTGCTGAGAGACTCTCTCAACTTCTAGATATCACTCTCACGTTTTTTTTTTTTTTGTCCCCATGACTCCCTCTATTTAAAAAACAGTAATGGAGAACCTCCCTTCTGTAAACTATCTCTCACACTTTGACTCTCTCCTTATGATGTTTGGCTTCTTAAGCTCAAGGCAGGAAAACTCTCCATTTTTAAGGAGCTCATGTGATTAGATTGGCCTACTTGAATAATCTCCCTTTTGATTAGCTGAAACTCAATGGATTAGTACACTTAGTTACATCTGAAAATTCTCTTTTGCCATGTGTGTAGTAAAAATGTTACTCATGCCCAAAGAGAAGTTTAGCCTTTATCCTGGACCCTGAGGAGATAATATCTAAGTCCTTGGGATGTCCTGCCTAATAAAAATGCCCTTGTTTATCTAGGGTCTTTGGACTACACCAGAAATTCTAACCATGTGTTTTCTGGTGGGAGCTTTACACATGCAGTATCAGCTTGACTCCCAGAGGGGCCACAGGCTGAGGTCAGCTATATAAACAGTCAGTAATGTGGAGCCTCAATAAACTCTGTGGACATCAAAGCTTCAGTAAGCTGCCCTCTTTGGCAATATTATTTTGTGTGCCTTTATCACATGTCATTGCCCAGAGATATCACTGCCCATGACTCCATTGGCAGGGGATGATTGGAAGCTCTGTACTTGGAACTTTCCTAGGCTCTGCTGCATTCATCACTTCCCTTAGCTTATTTTATCAAAATCCTTTACCTGTAATAAGTTATAACCATGAGTATAATAGCTATCATTGAATTCTGTGAATATTTCTAGTAAATTAATGAACCATAGTTTGGTCTTTGGGACTCCTGAAGTTGCAGTTGATGTCAGAGTGAGAGTAGTCTTATGAACTAGCTTCTCTGATTCTGCAGTATGTAACAAAACATCATAATGTACATACATCTCATAATATTCAGTCTCCAAGATTAGGGTGGAAAATTTGGGGGTTATTTTAAAATTCTGCCTACTGGTACCTCTTGTCAAGTTAATTCTGATTCAGTTCTTTTGAATCCATAAAGAAGGTTTTATTGTATTGAAAGTGACTTATATTTTACTATAAGAAAAATTTAAACTAAACACAGAAGCACATTGGAATAGGTAGAAATCTATAATCTCTCCATTTTGAGAAACAATTCTGAGGGTTTATGCTATGATTAAGAGGGAATGTGTTTTTGTCCCAACCATCTTTTTTTTTTTTTTTTTCTGTTGAAGATGGTAGTAGATAAGATCCAAATTTAAATTCTTTTATGTTGCACAAAGTGATGGATTCCTTTTATTCGATTCCTGGTGTACCAATTGATGCCTTGAACCTAAAAAGGCAGTGCAGCATGCATATTTGAAACATGTTTCTTCGATGCTTTGAGAAAATATTTATTGGTCACATTACTCTACGCTTCTATTAAGCACAGTACTGCATTGCAATAATACACATAAAATAGTTATTCAATAATCAACTCCTAAACATCTTAATTTATTAACCAGAATGATGTACCACATTTTGAAGAACAGTTAGAAAACAAGATATTTAGTGGTGAAGTGATTATGGTCTTTAAAGATTTAAAGAAGTACAGAATGAAGAATATATTATTTAATGTGAATCTAGTAGGTTTAAGGAGGTGCATTTCAGTATATAGGAAGAGTTTTTCTTAAAAATAAATAAATAATAAAACTCCCTCCTGAAAAGTTTGCTCCCTGAACAACCAGTAAGTACATTTATCTCCAGTTGAAGTACCCAGACAGAGAAGACTAAATTCCATGCCAGTAGTGATACATAGATCAGGAGTAAGTCAACTTACTAATGTAAAGGGCCAGAAGATAGATATTTTCATCTTTTTAAGCCATCCAGTCTCTGTTACACTTATTCAGCTCTGTTTTGTTGTTGTTGTTATGTGCCATTGAGTCGGACCCGACTCATAACGACCCCTCCTTGGGTTTCCAAGGTGGTTTCACTATGGAAGTAGATTGCCCAACCTTCCTTCTGAGGAGTGGCTGGTGAGTTTGAACCTCCAGCCTCTGGTTAGCAGTCAAGTGCCTCAGGCACTACGCTACCAGAACTCTCCAACTCTGTTTTAGTAGGGTAAAAACAGCCATAAACAATCTCTAAACAAATTGGTATGGCTGTGTTCCAATAAAAGCTTATTTACAACAATAAACACCAAGCCAGATTTGGTCCATAGGCTGTGGTTTGCCAACTCCTGATATAGCACATTATTGCCTGAGTTAGATGGGAGAAAGATTTAAATAATGATCACGTCTCTTTCAAATATAAAATTTAATTGTTATATATTTCTTTGAATAGAGTAAAGGAAGGCATAGATGGCATTTGCTAAAAGATCCTTCCAGAATTAGCCATCCATACCTATCCCCACCTCTTCCTCAATTGTACCTTCAGGCAATTCAAATGAAAGAACTCCAAATTAGATAAGCTTTAAGCTGCACAACTTCAAATAATTGGGGATGTTACAAACATTTAGAAGAATAGAAATCTGCTCATGAATTGTGTGGTCTTAACATGAAATAGTTAACCTATCAAAATAAGATTGCTGAACACAGGGTTGGGACATTCATGGAATATGATGACAGCAAAAAGCTTGAAACCATTGGCAGAAAACCAAAGTCAATATTGAAACCAAGAAAACAACGTCGACGACAGTGCCACATTAGGAAAGCTTGAAGGCTATCCGTTTTTTTTAATTGCCGAGAAGACACTCTCACTTCCAGACTACGGAAGCAATTGTGCCTTCAGGTAGAGAATTTCTGCTACTCTGATTGCTTCCAAATAAAGTGTTTTTAAAAGGAAGCTTATTTTTTTTCCTTTATGAAGAAGCTAGTACTTTATGTTCTAATTTCCTGAGTATTTAGAGAATCTAGGAGGAATTCATCTTCTTGTCTGTAAAAATACTTAACTATATTTTAAAACTAAAGACAGTATTTGACCAATTAAAAATTTAGGAATGGGCCTGGATATTCTCAGAACTTTTCTTTATATAGGGATTAGAGACCATATTGTGCTATTGTGTATAATAATTTTATTTTTGCTGAAACCAAGAGGTTTCACAACTGTTTTCTTCCTCTCTACTCAATTAATTTCCTTTCCAAAATTACTAACAACATGAAATGCAAATCAACACCAGACATAATAGTAGTCTAGAGGTCTCAAATTGTATCTTGGGAAACATTCTAAATTTTTTAAGTCCCTAGGCACAAAATGTATGGAAAACTTTTGTTCACTCTACTGGTAATTGTATACTTAGATTTGCAATTCAGACATTTATAAAAAAAATCTTTTAAGTTTCATGTTACATATGGTCTACAATCAGCAGACTCAGTCCTGTGTTGTTTTCTTTTTTTTAGGATGATTTCATTCTGGCAAACAACTTATTTTATTACCTTATTTGCTGCAGTTTCTTGTGGTAAGTAGATTATCTACAAGACACAAAATTAAGAGTGTGTAATAAAAGAGTAGTTAAATAAGACACTCTACCTTTGGAGAAAGCTATAGAACACTCAACTTTGGGGAAGGAGGGAACCCCTTACAAGTTAAAAGGACACATATTCTTTTAATGTTTGGTTCAGGAGGAGGACCCAGGAATGCCGAATGTAGCCAAAGAACTTGAAATTACTATCTGAAAAGGACTCTGTGCAAAAAGGATCTCAAAACAAGCAGAACATCTGCCCTCTAGTTTTGTTATCACCATTTTTAAAATGACCAACTTCATCTGAATGTTCAAAAAAGTGCTAGGTGTTTTATAGTGTCTGCATTCAACCCAAGTGCCATGATAGTTAACATACATTTTTACATTTTTAGGCCACTGGGGAATCATTTCAGAAATGAAAGTGTCTGCTTTAAATTTAATTTGGTAAAGCATCTGTTTGAATATTTCTAATTGAATGTTTTTCCAACACCAAGTTTTGATCTTATTCTATCTTTATCCTTCCCATTCATTTTCTGAGATTAAGGATGATTCTGGACACTAGTTTTCATAATCATTGCCGAGTAGATTTTTCTCTGTGCTACTACTTTGTGTCGATTATGAATTCATGTTGACATAAGATGACTGTTTATTTACATCCCAGTTATGTGGTTAAAATAAACATTTCTTAGGTAAAGTAAGAGATTTAATTTCTTTGGGAAGAAGCTTTTTGAACTTTCTTTCCCTTAAGTCATAACTCCTCTCCATCTGTCCCTCACTTCTAATTGCTCTTCTGAACCATAATCAACAAAGTACAAATCTGTTCAATGTTGAGAAGGAGTAGAAGCCAGAAATACTATAGACTATAGTCACTTCGATTCCATTTCTTGACCAAAAAAAAAAAAAAACCATGATCCTACTAGGAGATTAGAATGTGCAAATGAGCAGAAAATGAGAAAGTATATATATTCTGTAGTTTTACAATGCAGAAATAGTCACTATTAAAAATCTTTTGGACATATACTTATTTACACATTTTACAAAGATATTAATATAGATATGTTTTAAAAATAACTTATTGTTTTTCTATTTATGGCTATATTTTAACACAAATATATATATTTGATGCTTAGTATTTTTCCCTGTTAGGGGTTGAATTGTGAATCCCCATGCTCCAAAAATATGCTTAAATTTTAACTCCATGCCTGTCAATGTGACCTTATTTGGAAATAGGGCCTTTGCAGATCTTTCTAGTTAGGTTGACATGAAGTCATATTAGAGTAGGATGGGCCCTAATCCAATATGACTGATGTCCTTCTAAGAAGAGAAGAGATACAGAGGGAAGATAGCCATGTGCACATGAAGGCAGAATGTTACAGATGGTCTACAATTCAGATTGCTATCCACCAAAACTTAGAGAAAATAAATTTCTGTTGTCTTAAGCCACACAATTTGTGATATTTAGCTCCGATAATCTTAGAAAACTAATATAATTCCTGTTTGTGCTATTTTACATGCATATCCTTATGGATATATGCACTGTTGAATAAATATTTGGAAATTAAAACAAACAAAACAAAACAAAACAAAAAACACCTAGATACAAAGGTGTAAAATATTTTGGAAGTTTTATTACTAATATCATGAAATTACCTTCCAGAAATTTTATTTCAAAGTTGCCTTTTTCCAGCTGGATATGAATGTGCTCACATATCCATGCTTATATCAGTTCTCTTAGGTCTTTGTGGCTCTGTGGCCCAGAACATCCTGACATTTCTGGGAAAAAGTGCCCTAATTTACTTCTGGGAAATGCTTGCTTCCCAGTTTTGGCCCTTGTGGTTCTGTTGACACTGCACCACTACCAGTTCCAGGGCTAGGGCTTTGACTCTCCAGAGTTCATACATCATGCTGGCTGTAGTGACCCCCATCAGAGTGAAAGCTTTGCAGCAAGCAAGACTTTTGCTCAGTTTCTAGAAATAAGACTAATTTTTTTAAATTTCACTTAAAATATGAGAGAATGCAGAGGCCCGAGCTACTGGTACCATCTTGTTTTAGTTTTTAATTTTTCTATTTCCCTTTTCCTCTGCTCCCACCCCTGGTAACCAAAAAAGAAAATACCTTCCTTGTGTAAACCTATCCTTAGCTTTTTATAATGGACTCATACAATATTTATCCTTCTGTGATTGATTTATTTCACTCAGCATAATATTCTGCAAGTTCATCCATGTTATGAGGTGATTTGCTGATTCATCATTATTCTTTAATGTTACTCAGTATTCCACTGTGTGTATAGTTTATATATAGTATATAGTTTGCTGATCCTTTCATCTGTTGATGGGCACTTAGGTTGTTTCCATCTCTTTGCAATTGTATATAGTGCCGTGATGAACATGGGTGTACATATAACTATTCATGTCCTGGATCTCACATCTTTAGGATACATTCCTAGTAGTGGGATTTCTAGATCAAACATTTCTATTTCCAACTTTTTAAGGAAGTGTTATACTGTTTTCCACAGTGGTTGTACCACTTTACAGTCCCACCAGAAGTGTATGAGAGTTCCAATCTCTCCACACCCTCTCCAGCATTTGTTGCTTTCTGTCCTGTTGAACTTTGCTATTATTTCTGGGGTGAGATGATATCTCATTGTTGTTTTGATTTGCATCGCTTCGATGGCTAATGATGGTGAGCATTTCTTCATGTGTTTGTTGGCTGCCCGAATATTTTCTTTGGTGAAGTGTCTGCTCATATCCTTTGCCCATTTTTGCAGTGGATTACTTGGATTACTTGTCTTTTTGATGTTCAGGTGTAGAAGTGTACTATAAATTTTAGAGATAAGTCCCTTGTCAGATATGTCATTGCCAAATCTTTTATTTCCCCTAATATGAAGGCTTTCTCTTTATCTTCTGGAGAAATCTTTTCATGCACATAAGAATTTAAGTTTTAGAAGGTCCCAGTCATCTAGCTTCCTTTCTGCTGTTTGTGCATTTTGGGTTATGCTTGATAGTCTATTTATGATATAAATTAAGGCCCCCAAATATTTCCCCTATTTCATCTTTGATGAACTTGATAGTTTTGGGTTTTACATTTAGATCTTCGATTCATGTTGAGTTCATTTTTTGTGTATGGTGTGAGGTATGAATTTTGTTTCATTTTTCTGCAAATGGATATCCAGTTTTGCCAGCACTGTTTGTTAAAGAGCCTGTCTCTTCTCCATTGCCTGTTTTTTGGCTCTTTGTGAAAGATCAGCTGTGCATAGATGAATGGATCTATTTTTGTATTTTCAATTCTGTCCACTGGTCTATGTGTCTATCATTGTACCGATACTAGTCTGTTTTGATTACTGTGTCTTTATAGTAGGTTTTGAGGCTGGGGAGTGTGAGACTTCCTACTTTGTTTTTCTTCTTCAGTATTGCTTTGCTTATCTGCATTCTCTTTCCTTTCCATATAAAACTAGTGATTTTTTTTCCCATGTCCTTAAAGATGTTGATGCAATTTGGATTGGGATTGTGTTGAATCTATAGATTGCTTTGGATAATATTGACTATTTCACGATGTTCAGTCTTCCTATCTGTGAGTATGGGATATTATTCTATTTATGTAGGTCTCTTATAGATTCTTGTAATAGTGTTTTGTAGTTTTCTTTGTACAAGTGTTTTGTGTCCCTGGTAATTCCTAAATATTTTATCTTCTTGATAGATATTGTAAATGGTATTGCTTTCCTTATTTCCTTTTCAGAGATCTTTTTTGTTGATGTAGAGGAATCCAAGTGATTTTTGTATGTTGATCTTGTATCCTGGTCTATGCTAAATCTGTCAATTAGCTTCAGTAGTTTTCTGCTGATTCTCTTGGGTTTTCTATGTATAGTATATGGTCATCTGCAAATAGAGATGATTTTACTTTTTCTTTACCAATTTGCATGTCTTTCATTTCTCTTTCTTGCCTTATTGCCCTGGCTAGGACTTCCAACATAATGTTAAATAGAAGTGGTGGTAGAAGGCATCCGTGCCTTTGAGTCTCTCTTCATTGAAAATGATGTTGGTTGGTTGTTTTGAATATATGCCCTTTATTGTACTGAGGGATTTCCCTTCCTTCCCTATTTTACCTTCCTTCCCTATTTTATCTTCCTTCCCTATTTTACCTTTCTTCCCTATTTTACTGATAGTTTTTCTTTTTTTTTTTAAATCAGGAATGAGTGTTGGATTTTTATCAAATATCTTTTCTCTATCAAGTGATATGATGATGTGGTTCTTTTCCTTTCTTTTATTTATGTGGTGGATTACATTGATTATTTTTTTTCTAATGTTGAACCATCCTTGCATACCTGGTATGAATCCCATTTGGTCATGGTGTATTTATTTATTTATTTTGATGTAGTGTTAGACTTTATCAGCTAGGATTTCATTGAAGATTTTTGTGTCTATATTTGTGAGGGACATTGGTCTGTTATTTTCCTGTATAGTGGTATCTTTGCCTGATTTTGGTATCAAGGTTATGCTTGCTTCATAGAATGAAATTTAAAGTACACTATCTTTTTCTAAGTTCATAATAGCTTGAGTAAAACGTATCACCTCTTCTTTGAACATTTGATAGAATTCTCCAGTGAAATCATCTGGACCAGGACTTTTTTTTGTGGGAAGTTTTTTTTTTTTTCCTATGACCTGCTCAGTTTCTTCCTTTGTCATACCAATAAAAACAAACTTACTGCTGTTGAGTCAATTTAACTCATAGTGACCCATCCTTGGGATTCTGAGGCAGTATCTCTATGAGGCAGTATCCTAATCTTCCTTCTGAGGAGTGGCTGGTGGGTTTGAACTGCCAGCCTTCTGGTTAACAGTCAAAAACCTTAGGCACTATGCCACCAGAACTCCCTCCTTTGTTATAAGTCTGTTAAATTTTTCTACTTCAGTCTGTGCTAGTTTAGATAGGTCTTTTGTTTCTAGGTTTTCTACTGGTACCATCTTGCTACAGTGGGACATTTAAGACCAACAGCAACAACATAACCATTGCCATCAAGTAGATTCTAACTCATAGCAAACCTATAGGACAGAGTAGAGCTGTCTCATAGGGTTCCTAAGGCTGTAAATCTTTGCTTTAATTAAACTGAGAATGAGGAACAAATTTGTTGTTGTTTTTAGGTGCCATCTACTTGGCTCCAACACATAGCAACTCTGTGTACAACAGAATGAAACACTTGCACAATAGGAAAAAGGAAAACAGTTGGGATTCGGAAGACCTGGATTCATGCCCAGGGCACTCATTAGCGGGGTGATCTTGAGCAGGTCCCTACTGCCTTGAGACTTAGTTTAAAAAAAAAAAGCAGATAATAAAGTCTAGCTTCAGCTTCCCTTATGAAGTGATTAGAAGAATGTAGTGGGATGTTTGTTATGAGAATTTTGAAAAACAAATCATGCATAACTATTTTTTTATTTAGAATCCTATTTGTTTAAAATACATTTTATTGAAATATAATTTACATACAGTGAAATCCACAAAACTAAAGTGAAATGGGTTAATGCTTTTTTTTTTGCAGTGTTATCCCTTCACCCCTGGTAACCAACAAAGAACATTTCCTTCCATATATAAACCTTTCCTTGACTTTTCACAATAATGAGCTAATATTATATTTGTCCTTCTTGATTGATTTATTTCAGTCAGCATAATGTCCTCCATGCTCATCCATGTTATGCGGTGTTTTGCAGATTCTACAATTGTTCTTTAGTGTTGCACAGTACTCCATTGTGTGTATGGACCATAGTTGGTTATTCATTCTTCTGTTGATGGGCACCTAGCTTGTTTCCATCTTTTTGCTATTGTAAATAGTTCTGTGATGAACATGGGTATGCACATATCTGTTCTTGTCCTGGTTCTCACTTCTTTAGGATATAGACTAAGTAATGGAATGCCTGGGTCAGATGGTATTTCTAATTCCAGCTTTTTAAGGAATCACCATACTGTTTTCCACAGTGGTTGTGTCATTTGACAGTCCTACCAGTGGTGTATGAGAGTCCCAATCTTTCCACATCCTCGCCAGCATTTGTTATTTTCTGTCTTGTTGTACTTTCCCATTAGTGCTGGGGTGAGACATTGTTTGATTTGCATCTCTCTGATGGTTAATGATCATGAGCATTTCTTCATGTATTTGCTGGCTGCCTGAATATTGTCTTTGCTGAAATGTTTATTTGTGTCTTCTGCCCATTTTCAAATTGGATTGTTAATCTTTTTGTGTTGAGGTGTTGAAGTTTTCTATAAATTTTAGAGATAAGTCCCTTGTCAGATATGTCATTATTGAATATTTTTTTCTCAATCTGTAGGTTCTCTTTTCACTCTTTTAAAGAAGTCTTGGGAAGCACATAAAACTTTAATTTTTAGTAGGTCCCATTCATCTAATTTATCTTCAGCTATTTGTGCATATTGGTTTAAGCTTGACAGTGTATTTATGCCATAAATGAGGGCCCCTAAATTTGCCCCTAGTTTTTCCTTGAGAACTTTATAGTTTTAGGTTTCACATTTAAGTCTTTGATCCATCTGGAGTTAGTTTTTGTGTATGGTATGAGGTATGGATCTTGTTTCATTTTTCTGCAAATGGATATCCAGTTTTGGCAGCACCATTTATTAAAGAGACTATCTCTTTCCCATACATAACTATTTTTAAGGCATGATATCTTCATAGAATGTTAGCTCACAGGGAGAAAGCAAACTAGGTTTGTATTTATTTGGATGTAATTTAGTGCAAAATTATTGTATCATTTAGTAAAAATCAGCCAAGTTTTTCAGACAGATGTACCCAGAAAAATGACATTGAATAGCCTATATATTATTCAAATTATTACCTAAATGTCTGTTTCATGCTACCTCTATCATTATAGATATGTTGGATATTAAGTAGAATGTTCAGAACAGAGATGCATTTCTAGTAAAATTATTATTTGCATCCACTCCAAATCAATTTTTTTTTAATTATTTTATCACAGGATGCCAGATTCATCTATATAAAAATACCTTCTTCCGAGGTGGGGATGTAACCTCCCTGTATACTCCAAATGACCAATACTGTCAGATGATGTGCACTTTCCACCCCAGGTGTTTGCTATTCAGTTTTCTTCCTGCAAATTCAACTAATGACACACAGAAAAGGTAAATGTTGATATTATTACTCAAAATGGAATCAGTCTTGTGCAAAAAGGTTTAACATGTGAAAGGGTTACATTTCTCAAATGGGATTCAAGAAGCATTAGAAGTAGTCTATAAGTCAATAAACAAAACAAACACTATACGTACACTCAACTTTTTAAGTAAAAGAAAGTATTTGCAAAAGCAATTGTCAGTAGCAATAAAAGTTCCCTGAAAGTTTTGGAGTAAAGGAAAAACTCACTAACTCTTTAATTTGGTTGATTATTTGCATTTAAAAATGTAGTGTAAAGAAAAACAAAGCCCCTCCCATGCACCTCTCCATATCTTCCATTTCATAAGAGGTACAGGAGAAAAAAAAAGGTCAAAGTTAGGTGCTACAGTGAACATTAGATATTGTACAATTGGCTTAAGAATGGATTCCCTAGCAAGTGTCAGGAAATCTTTTTTCCCCACTTATCCCTAATAATGAGCTCTGGTGGTATAGTGCCTAAGGCATTTGACTGCTAACCTGAAGGCTGGCAGTTCAAACCCACCAGCCACTCCTTGGAAGGAAGATGGGGCAATCTACTTCTGTAGTGATACTGCCTCAGAAACCTAAGGAGGGGTCGCTATGAGTTGGATCCGACTCAATGGCACTGAGTTTGGTTTGTTTTGATTTTTTATCCCTAACTGACTTATTGTTGTTGTTGTTGTTGTTGTTGTTATGTGCCGTCGACTGACTTAATAGTGTATAGAAAATGCTAGAGATTACCTTGATGCCCATTTATTATTCTACTTTCTAAGTAAAGCCACTTTTAAAAACAGGTTTGGTTGCTACTTGAAAGAAAATGTAACAGGGATCCTTCCAAGAGTGCCAAAGGCAGGGGCAATTTCTGGACATTCCCTAAAGCACTGTGGCCGTCGAATCAGTGGTAAGTTGTGAAATTTTTAGCTAAATTTTAATTCATAATGGATCTACCTTAGAACAGTTTCTGCTCAAAGTTTGGGACTGTCACAGAATCTTGGAAGGGAGCCCTCAGAAAAATGACAGGTACAGGTCAGTGTTCTGGGCCTACCAGAGGAAACGATACTAATCTTTACCATCCTGTTATCTATACCAGTCAGTGTCTGCTTAATGAGCTGCCATTATTTATGACGTTAGTACAACAGTCTAGGATTTGCAGAAAGTGAATATCCATCCAAACAATAGTCCTCCCCTGATTCCAGATGAGAATTTTAAAGAGAACACACCTCTATCTCTGTTTCACTTGCAAGCAATGTGTATACCAGGAGTCCTCAGTGGTTCTTGATTTCACAGCATTTTAGAGACTTCTGCAATATTTAGTTTTCAAAACTGGAGGAGATGCTGCTGGCACCTAGTGGGCAGAGAAACCAGAGATGCTCCTAAACAGCCTACAATGCACTGAACAGCTCCCATAACAAAGAATTATTCGGCCCAAAATGTCAGTGGTACTGAGTTTTAAGAAACCCTGTTGAACATCATTAAGCCCAAATTGGAGCATAGATACTTGTAAATCTTGCTAATAGTATAATACTTTTCTTAAGAAATGTGAATACCAAGACACCAAGAAAACTTCATTTTAATATCTATTGCTACTGATGTCCAGGGACACAGTTTCCAACCCTGTACTTTATATTCTCTATCCTAACATGTTTAATGCAAGTGAACTGTTCTTCTAAAATGTCCATGACTGGTGTGAAAGCCAAAATTGTTGCAAAGGTTCTTTCAGTTGATGGGTTGCCGGACCTTAGAATAATCATGCTGTGACTTTGCTCTTGTTGTTAGCTGCTGTCAAGTCAGCTTCAACTCATGGTGACACTGTGCCTCTGCACAAAACACACTGCCATCAAATCGGATGCGACTCATAGTTGGGTTTCTGAGGCAATATCACTGTGGAAGTGGACTGCTCAACCTTCCTTCTGAGGAGTGGCTGGCGGGTTTGAACCACCAGCCTTCTGATTAGCAGTCAAATGCCTTAGGCACTATGCCACTGTGCCTCTACATTATTGCTATTTTATATTCACTATATACAGTTAATTTTGTGGTAATTATTTGTAATTTATAATTTAATTGTGTTATTTAAATTTCAGTCACCCTTTCCCCCTCCACTAACTGTACACTACTTCCTCCAATCTACTTACATACTTTGTTAATGTGTATAGTAACCAGTTACTATACACACTAGTGAAAAATCATTACTTATAAACTTAGGATTCTGACTTAACCACTGTAGTAAGTGCAGTTTACTAGGAATGGAATACATTTCCCATCTTCCAAAAGCACATTTATGTAATACAGTTACATGTAAATTATTTAACAGAATATTATTTTAAATTATTTTGTTTTATAACATTTTATAAACAATTTGAAGAAAAAAAGGAAAGTGTGTCTTTCTCAATATACCTGAGTCAATAATGTATTTTAATCTGAGGCTTACTCACAGAACTTGATTGTAATGTTCTTTCTTAATTTTTCCCAAATGAATTAAAGTGAAAATTTGTTTCTAGGTATATAAAGACTCTAAACTCAGGGCTAATTTTACTTAAAAACAGTTAGAGGAGGGTTTATAGTTTTCAGCCATCCATATATAAAATTTGTAAATATCCATGCCAAGTCTTAACCTTTCCCATGAACAGTAAAATTGGAGAAGTATTTCATTTCTATAATCTGCAAATTTCTAGGTACATGAGCCACTGTAAATAACCCAACCCCCGTCCTCCTCAATATATTGTTTTCCTTTCAGTTTTTTCTGTCTTTCTCAATTTAAGGATTTAAGATTTAGCTTTATACCTTCTTCAGCCCTATCTCTTAGAACAGATTATAGTTTGTACCATTTAACTGGTTTGCGTAACCAAGAGTCTAACACATTTGAGTCTTAAATCAAATATAAAAATGTCTAATTCACTCATTTGGTTTGCTGTATGTTACAGGATTATATACATTCTTTTGCATATGAGATAAATTTCAATAAGAAGAGTGCTTGACTAGGATTTAACAAAATTTTAAAGCAGGACTAGAATTGTCTTCATCATCCATAGACAAGAGTGCTCCCCATTTTATGACAGTGATTGCACACATCCTGGATGTCAGTGACAGGGCTTTTACCAGAGCAATTCTGGAATCAGACAGAAGTAGTTGAAAACTTTGAAAAATAAAGACAAAGAAGGAAATTCCTTCATTCAGTAAAACAGGTCCATGATAGTGCTCTATGGGGTGGCTGTATGTGTGTGTGAGAAGGTTGAAATATGTTTATTTCAAGCAGAGTTTAATAATTTAGGGAAGTAGTAAACATTTTAGAGCTTCTAAAGACTTAGAGAAATGATGGGAAAGTTGCCAAAAATAGAATATCTTTTAGAATGATGCTTTCCAAATTGGTAAATAGCTGATGAACTGCCTGTAAAAGAGAACCTACCTAAACTGGCCCTCTGTGTTTTATTCATGCAGCTTGCCATCGAGGCATTTATAAAGGAATTGATATGAAAGGAGTCAATTTTAATGTATCTAAAGTTAGAAGTGTTGAAGAATGCCAAAAAAGCTGTACTAACAACATTCACTGCCATTTTTTCACATATGCCACACAAACATTTCACAGAACAGAGTTTCGGTGAGTAAAATTCAGTATTGCTTCTTTCTGGTGGTGCTTTTAGAATTAATTGTATTCTTTATAACTTTTTTTTAAAATTGAGAACCAAACAAGGATTTCAGACCTAACCACTCTCCTTACTTACTTACTCAGTTTTGATGCCATTTTTCCTGAAAAGAGTGTTTTATTTATTGTCCACAGACAAGCTATGCTTGTGAAAATTAGGGGCTATGGGTTATCATTTTTGTGTTATAGAATAATGCTACCATTCCCACTCTAATTTTTCCTCTGCAGAGGAGAAGGTTGCCCATTTGCTTAATAATGAAATCCCTTGCTCACTGATTATCAGCATAATTGTTAATTACTGACTTCATTTTCCACTGCTCATTCATAATTTCAGTGCTAAATAACTGTACTGCAGCACACACTTTGAAGTGTAGGAAGCAAAGTAACCCCTTTTCTTTACATTCAGGAACAACTGCTTATTAAAAAGCAGCTCAAGAGGAACACCTACCAGTATAAAGATGCTGGATAACGTGATATCTGGATTCTCGCTGAAGCCCTGTGCACTCTCAGAAATAGGTAATTGCAAGGCTACTATTTTACTTTATGATTTAGCAGGCAGAATAAAGGTCCCTACACAAACTTCCCGTCCCACTACCCCCCTTCGCTCTACCCCCCTCTTCCACCTCCCAAAGATGTCTATGATCTAATTCCCCAGACCCAGTGGATGTATTGCATAAGAAAAGGATTTTTGCAAGTTACACATTTCCAAAGGGGGAATAATCTTGGTTTATCTGGGTGTGCTCAATGTGCTCAGAGTCCTCATAAAATAAAGAAGGTGGCATAATGTTAACTGTTCCAGAGAGAAATGAACATGTTCCACTACTTGTTTTGAAGATGGAATAAGTGGCAAAAGCCAAGGAATGCAGGTGGCATCTAGAAGTTGGAAAAGACAGAGAAAAAGTCTCCCTTAGAGACTCCAGAAGGAAGAGAGCCTCACTGACACCTTGATTTCACCTAAAATCAAGTTCAATCCCATTTTGGACTTTTGAAGCTGGAAAATGAATAAGGAAGATGGAAGAAGAGTTGATGCCTTTGAATTATCATGTTGTAGAAGAATACTGAAAATACCATGGACACCAGAAGAATGAACAAATCTGTCTTGAAAGAACTGTAGCTGGAATGCTCCTTGGAAGAGAGAATGGCTAGACTTCATGTCACCTACTTCTATTATCTTGTCTGTCCCTGAAGAAGGATATCATGCTTGGTAAAGTAGAGGGTCAGCAATAAAGGGGAAGACCCTCAATGAGATCGATTGACACAGTGGCTGCAACGATGGGCTCAAGCATAACAAGGATTGTGAGGATGGTGCAAGACCAGACAGTGTTTTGTTCTGTTGTCCATAAGGTTGCTATGAGTCAGAGCCAACTCGATGGCACCTAACAACAACACTATATGGAAGGGATGTACTGAAGGAAGGGACAAATAAGAAACAAGACATATTGCCAATTTCCAATCTTCCATAGAATGGCACTAGCCCAAAAACCAATACAAGACTTGGCACAGAGTAGGCTCTCCTACAAAGAAATGTCTTTGTTTCCAATAACATTTTGACATTAAACCTTAATATACTACATAAAATGAAATGTCATGGCAATGTTCTGGATAATTCAAATACCATCACCTATATGTCTCAAATAAAACCAAACCACACCCACTTCCATCAAGTCAATTCCAACTCATAGCAACCACCATAGGATTTCCAAGGCCGTAAATCTTTATGGGAGTAGATTGCCTCATCTTCCTCCCAAGAGTGACTGGTGAATTTGAACTGCCAACCTTCTAGTTAGCAGCCAATTGCCTCATCCACTGTGCCACCAAAGGTCCTTATGTCTGAAATGACAGGGTTTCATTGATTCCCTACAGTAAACATGTATTTCTAGATATGGACATCACGAAGGAAAAGACTTATCATTTCCTTTCCAGCAGTAATTTCTTATTGCTGTAACATTTAGAAATTACCACACATTTCTAAATGTCAGACGTCCAAAATGGGATTGGCATATTCAATATTCTTCACCAACACCATAATTCAAAGGTGTCAACTCTTCTTCTGTCTTCCTTATTCATTTTCTGGCTTTCAAGTGCATATGAAGAGATTGAAAATACCATGGCTTCAGTTAAGCACACCTTAGTCTTCAAAGTGACATCTTTGTTCCTTGACACTTTAAAGAGGTCTTTTGCAGCAGATTTGCCCAGTGCAATACAATGTCTGATTTCTTCACTGCTGTTTCCATGGGTGTTGATTGTATATCCAAGTAAAATGAAATCCCTGACAATTTCAATCGTTTCTTTGTTTATTGTGATGTTGCTTATTGGCCCAGTTGTGAGGATTTTTGTTTTCTTTATGCTGAGATATAATCCATACTGAAGACTGTAGTCTTTGATCTTCATTAAGAGCTCCAAGTCTTCTTCACTTTCAGCAAGCAAGGTTGTGTCATCTGCATGTCTCACATTGTTAATATGTCTTCCTCTAACCCTGATGCCGTGTTCTTCATATAATCCAGCTTCTCAGATTATATGTTCAGCATATAGATTAAGTAAAATTTTACTTACATGTGATATCAATGATATTGTTAGATAATTTCCACATACTATTGGATCACCTTTTTTTAAAAAAAAAAAATTTATTTTAAGGTGATATATATATATATATATATATATATATATATATATTCAACATTACGTGTACATTTAGTTTCACTCCACATTTACCATGCCCAACCCTAACCCAGTCTCCTCCCCTCCCTACCCAGCAACCCTCCCCCCATGCCCCTCATAGTTATACACTCCTGTTTGTCCTGCATTTCCTCTATGTGAATGTTGCCCTTCTGGTGCCCTGTGGTTGATTGCTCCAAGGGATACATTTCTATAGAGTATGTGTGTGCTTCACACTGGGTTGAGTGGTCTGATTGTACAATTTGTTTACTATTGGGCTGAGAGCTGGCCCCTGGGAGTGTTTTATTCCAGGCCCAAAATGTATCCCAGGGCCATAGTATTTGGGGTCTCACTGGTCATTATTGTATTTTTGGATTTTGTTCCATGTTTTTCCTCCCACCCTATCAAGGATCTCCAGTTTTGATCTTTTCCTGAGTGGTTGGCATTGGTAGCTGGGCACCATCTATTTCCTCTGGTCTTGAGGTCCATCATGCTCTAGGGCTTGATTGCTTCCAAATGCCCTTGGTTTTTTGCACTTTTCTTTGCTTGCAATGATAGGAGACGATTAGCTGCATCTTAGATGGCCACTTGAAAGCTTTTAAGACCCAAGTTGCTACTGACTAATGTAGGTTGAAGAACAAGATTTTTACTTACTTTGTTGTGCCAACTGAGTCTGGCGTCCCCCAGTACTATGGTCCTGAGTCAGTAGATCCATTGGATATCTCTCCCACAGTGTCCGGGTGTCTGTGAGGGATTACTCTATGTCTGTCTTCTGTTGTTTTTGTAAGGATTACAGGTATTTTGTATCACTGTATCTGTGCAACATTAGCCTCAGCTGAATCTATCCCTGGTCTAGAGTATAATCCTCTTTAATGACCCCCATCTGATCTCAGATGCTTATGTGTTTATCTGTAGCCTGGTGTTTGGTGTTAATGCAGTATTGTGGATATACTGGTATTAGCCAATTTGAGGATATTTTAGCAGACATTTTTCATTTAGAGCGTTTACTGTTATGAATAACAAGCAATACTAGTTTCCTTAGTTATGATAACAAAGTATAAACTAAATATATATTATATCATTTACTGAGCAATGTCTTCTCTCTGTGAGTTCACAGGTTGCCACATGGACATTTTCCAACACCGTGCATTTTCAGATACAGATGTTGGCAGAGTTGTCACTCCAGATGCTTTTGTATGTCGAACCATTTGCACCTATCATCCCAACTGCCTCTTCTTTACATTCTATACAAATACATGGAATATACAGTCACAAAGGTGAGTATGAATGTGTGCCATTTGCTGCTGTTATTTCATCACTGTAATTTTATACTTTGAGTTTCAAAACCTTGTCCATTTTCTTCTGAATGCTTGAATCTGCAGGTCAGGTAGGTAATTTTCTACTAGCTGGAGATTATTTAAGAGAAGAGCAGACTTCTGTTATTCGAAACAAACATTCCACTGGATTAACAAAAGAACAATCATTACTCATTATAATGTGTTGTATTAGCTTGAAGTGAAAACCTCTTATTGGCAGCAGATCGGTGAAGCTTGTTGGCTCCACCCCCTCTCTGATTCAGAAACTAGAGCTCTATTTATCCTGATCAGTGTAGGGATCAGACCTCCCTACTCTTAGAGTACACAGTTCTTTTATTTACACACAGCATGGGAGTAGCCTCAGTGGCATAAATAGTAGCATAAATAGTGGCATAAATTAGTAGCATAAATAGTAGCCTCAGTGGCATAAATCCCCAGAATTTAATTTGGCTTTCTCTCTTTTATTTTATTTTTTTCAATTAGAAGGTAGAACTTTACCATTCTCCTCAGGCTATCTGTGCCTATCATTTTCTTCAGAGGGAGATTGTGGTTTGATCTACATTTAATCTCTATAATTTATTAGTGTACGGTCGTCTGAGTTACTTTGAAGAGAGTTTTTCAGAAGAATAAAATTTGCAGAGGTGTCTTTATGATTAGGTGCTTTGGTGTTTGGCTAATGCTTTTAATGCAGTTTTCTTTCTCTCTCTCCTATTTCAATAGAAATGTTTGTTTCCTTAAGACTTCTAAAAGTGGAACACCAAGTTCCTCTACTCCACAGAAAAATGCCAAATCTGGATATAGCCTTTTAACCTGCAAAACAAGTTTGCCTGGTAATGTGATTCTATAATTTTATCTTGTAAAATGTGGTAAATTTTATGATCTATCAAGTAATGGTTATGAAAGAATTCTCATATCAGAGATTTGTGTAAATGCAGTTTATTACTTTCCTCATTGCATACCTTTCTATATTTATAATTGACCCAGAACCCTGTCATTACAAAATTTACTCTGGAGTTGATTTTGGAGGGGAAGAGTTGAATGTGACCTTTGTTAAAGGAGAGAGTGGTTGCCAAGAGACTTGTACAAAGACGATGCGCTGTCAGTTTTTCACTTATTCTTTGCTCCCAGAAGACTGTCAGGGAGAGAAGTAAGTGAAAAATTATTTTTAAGGACAATCATCGGGACAGTTTCATGTATTTTTTGTCTCTTTAAAGGTTTCATCTTTATACTGGTTATTTTATCTAGGTGTAAGTGTTCTTTAAAATTGTCTTTGGATGGTTCCCCAACCATGATTACATATGGGACACAAGGGAGCTCAGGTTATTCTTTGAGACTGTGTAAAACGGAGGACAGCTCTGGTGAGTAAACCTCACTTTTTCATTGAACTGTAGTGTGTTTTCTGTGTTTTATTTTTGCAGCTTGCTTAGTTTTATATTATGGAATTCTATATCTTGCTTTCCTTGATAAACGAGGAGTCTGATCCACTTCTAATTCTAACCATTAGCTCCAACATTCTCTTTTTAGTATGTACAGCAAAATCAAAAACACGCATTGCAGGAGGAACCAACTCGTCTTTGGGAGAGTGGCCTTGGCAGGTCAGCCTGCAGGTGACACTGCCGGGTCGGAGTCACCAATGTGGAGGGTCAATCATTGGACACCAGTGGGTCTTAACTGCTGCCCATTGCTTTGATGGGTAAGTTTTGGATGAGTCCTATCCAGAGTCTTCTCTCTTGCCTTTTTATTTGAAGTGTCTATAATCAATTTCTTGATCATCATGTGCACTTATTAATAGAGAGTTATTCTTTTTTAGTAAGAAGTATTTTAAAGCAGGGATGGTATTCAGTGTATTTATGGCCTAAGCACTGATCAAGCTGATCCATCAGAACAGACTATGGCTTGTGCACAGGACTGGATCTTTGCTAGATATTACTCCTGCTTTAAAGAATAACTCAAAAATGCCTTAACTGATGCCCACTCTACCACCACTACCCAAATGTATTCCCTAAAGACATGAAAGAGTTGTTTTTCAGAACCATAGAAATTTTACTTTCTAGTCTATGATTCACAAATGTACTATGAAATATTAATAACAACAATAATAAAATGAAATGAGATACTTATCATCTCATTATTAGTCTTTATCTTTCAATATATAAAATATTATATAATATTTCTGTATATATATATTTCAAAACAGTACATATGGCCTGGTTTTAAAGTTTTAAAACACTTAGTCTTTGTAGTTAGACAAAATGGGGCTTGAGTCACAGCTCTGTCACTTACTAGAGGTATGACTTTGGGCAATTCCTAAAATTTCTCTTGACCTAATTTTCTTTTATGTAAACTATGAACAGTAACAGTACCTAATTCACAAGGTTGTTGGAAGATTAAATGACATACTTAAAATGCTTAAATATTACTAAAAAAATATAAGATTTGGTGGAGCTATGGTTAAGGCATTGGGCTGCTAACAAAAAGTTTGGCAGTTTGAACCCATCAGCTGCACCATGGGAGAAAGATGAGGCAGTCTGCTTCTATAAAGATTGACAGCCTTGGAATCTCTATTGAGATAGCTATGAATCATAACCAATTTGATGGCAGTGGGTTTTGGTTTTGTTATTATTATTACTACATACAATTAGAAATAATAATTTAAAAAGTATATGAAGAACTATACTAGTAGCCTCAAAGTAAGACACTTAATTTCTCTTAAAAACAAAGAAGCACAAATAGAAAAAAAAAAAAGTATTTTTATTTGAGCAAAATTCACTCTTTCCTCTGCCCTAAAAGGGCAGGACCCAGCCTTGTTACATACCAGGATTTAGAATACCAATTCCATTGCTACCGTGTAGCCTCTGATCCATGGCTACCCCATGTGTGTCTGAGTAGAACTATGTTCTTAGGGTCTTCAATGGCTGCATTTTCAGAAGTACATCAAGTTTTTCCTCCAAGATAACTCTGGTTGGATTTGAACCACCAACTTCTCAGTTAGTAGATGAGATCTTAAATGTTTGTACTATCCAGGATTTTGTATGATACCACCAAAATATAACATAGCAATGGCAAAGTTGGACAGAAAAGTCTCCTTCACAGTTGCTACAGAACAGATGGATCCTGAAGACAGCAGTGCTAAAGGGATAGTGATTAAATAAAGGAATAAAAGGCCTTGCCTGAGATGAGAAATAGTAGCTCTTTTTTCATAGATGTACCCTAATTTGGGACCAAAACTTTTCATCCTTAAAGTTTCAGAGTGTTGTGACTTTAGATGTGATCATATACATCTGTGCTCTTATTGAAAGGCAACCACTTTCCACATAATTAGTTCCTCTAGAGTTCTGTGCAAGCATGCCTTACATTACTTGTTTAATGATAATAAAAATTGCAAGATCTTTACACAAAATAGACATTACTTTGGATCATACCTTTGGATTTGCTTTGTATACATTCATATTTTGAAAAGTTAAATTCCTATACTTTTCCAAATGTAGATGGACGAATTTTAAGCAATGCTGAAGACTCCCTAACTTGAGCTGAGCATGATATTGCCATGATAAACAGCTAGACAAATCATAACAAACCACAATTTCTCTCAGAATGGATTGAGAACCATTTTGAGTGTTTCTTTGCAGTAAATATGAAAGAATTACATAAATGTATATTTTCAGTATTTTAAACCAAATCTTCGGAGAGTCAATACTGCTGCTGGTGGTCACATGACACATTGTCAGGAGAAGAAATTGTGTAGGAAAAATATATCATATGTGCCATTTCCTTCCTAGTTCTTCTTTGAAAGAGAGAGTGAAGGGAAAAGAGAACATCAAAGATCAATCTTTCTGGTTTCAAATAACTATTCATTTTTCCCTCTTAGGCTTCCTTTCTCGGATGTTTGGCGCATTTATAGTGGCATTTTAAATCTATCAGAAATAACAAAAGAAACACCTTTCTCACAAGTAAAAGAGATCATTATTCATCAACAATATAAAATCTCAGAAGGTGGTAATGATATTGCCTTAGTAAAACTTGAGTCGCCTTTGAATTATACTGGTATGTAGAATATTTATAGCTGAAATGTACTGGTTTAATTTTGCACATCAATTTGAAAGACAGTGGAAAATCTGCAGAGTTTATCTTTATTTTCAGATTGGCAATGCTGTGAGATGGGTGAAGGTTAGCAGGGAAGTTACGAGCCTGTGACTTGACACAATAGTCCTTCTATTTAAGGAGTAGGAAATTTTCTCTAGTTCCTTCAGATAGGAATACAACTCTCTATATATACATTGCTAAAATAATAGGCGCAGGAAACATTTGCCATCTGGGAAGCACTGGACTTTCTTGGACAAGATCAGCAGAATCGCCACTGCTTTGGGCTTAAGAACATTAGATAAAGAGGAAGGTAAAGTAGCCAAGAGACTGGTGCAGAAAAAATCTCTGGGAATACAATAGCATCACGATTAGAGAAGCACACAGCTCCACAGAAAGTGAATCTGCCTTGTGTCCATTAATTATTATGTAACCCTGGCAAGTTACTTCTGCTCTTTGCAACTATAATTTCCTCATCTGTAATATGGTGATGATAATTACTCCATCGTTTTGTTATAATGGCTTAGTCAGTTAACAAAATAAAGCACTTAATATAGTGCCTACAGGAGTATAGATTGCTGTTATTATTAAGAATATCATATCCTGAATAAGAGTCAAGAAACAATAATGTGGCAATGATTTTTGCAATAAATTTGGGTTCTGGGATTTTTATTTAACTCAGAAAAAATTAAGCCCAAAATGTCAAGTGCAATTGAGCTCTGTTGGTCACAAATCGTGAATCATTGACCTTAAAAGTTGAGGAGGAGAGGATTATTCTTGGTAGTACCAGAAGAAAAATCTGGGGTGAGGAAATAATGTATTTTTAAACCAATACCCACAATTTAGCTAATTAAACTCTAATTAAAATTGCCTTTCAGAATTCCAAAATCCAATATGCCTGCCTTTTGAAGATGATACAAATATAGTTTATACAAACTGTTGGATCACTGGTTGGGGCTTCACTAAGGAAAAAGGTCTGGCATTTGCTTTCTTTTTTTAACTTTTTGTTGTGATTTACAAAGCAGATTCATTTTACATTCAACAGTTCATACACATTTTGTTTTGTGACACTGGTTACATACCCCTCAGTGTAACTAACATCTTACCTCCCATTTTCTCCCTGTGATTACCCTTTCCCTGGGTCCTACTTCCCTATATATTCCTGTCTTCCTACCTTTCTCCCTGTGAAATGCTGCCTTTCTGATCTCTGATGGTTGATTTTTTTTTCTAAGGAGTGCAGTTCCCAGGTGTAGGTGTTTATCTCATAGGACTGTCTATTGTTTGTCTGAGAGTTAAGCCCCTGGGAGTGAGTTTAATTCCAGGCCTGAAGTATGACTCAGGACCATAATCTCTTTCAGACTAGTAAACCTGGTATTTTATTTTATGATTTTTAGTTTTGTTCCACACTTTTTTCCCACTCTATATAAGATCTCCGATTTTGATCTCTTTCCGAGTGCTTGGCATTGGTAGCCAGGCGCCATCTAGTTCTTCTCATCTCATCCGAAATAAGTGAGAGCCAGGACATGAATAGATACATGCTCTCCCATGTTCTTTGCAGCACTATTCAGAATGGCAAAGAAATGGAAACAACCTAAGTGCCCATTGATGGTGGAATGGATAACTGCTGGATTTTTTAAGGAATTGCCATACTGTTTTTCATTTTTTTACATTTAAGTCTTTGGTCCATTTATAGTTAGTTTTTGTGTATGGTGTGAGGTATAGATCTTGCTTCATTTTCCTTCAAAAGGATATACAGTTTCACCAACAACATTTGTTAAAGATACTATCTTGTGCCCTTTAATGGATTTTGCCTCTTTGTCAAAGATCAGCTGTCCATAAGTAGATGAATTTATTTCTGGGCTTTCAGTTCAATTCTACTGGTCTATGTGTCTGCCACTATACTAATAATAGGCTGTTTTCATTACTGTTGAGATATAGTAGGTTTTGAGATTGGGGAACATGAGACCTCTTACATAGTTCTTCTTCTTCAGTATTGCTTTCTTGTCTGAGAGCACTTTTCTCTTCATATGAAATTAGTGATTGGTTTTTCCATGTTCTTAAATAATGTTGATGGAATTTGGATCAAGATTGTACTGAATGTATAGATTGCTTTGGGTAGTATTAATATTTTCACAATGTTCAATATTCCTATCCATGAGCATGGTATGTTCTTCCATTTATTACGTCTTTTAGTTTCTTGTAGTAGTGATCTGTGGTTTTCTTTGTATAGGTCTTTTGTGTCCCTGGTAAGATTTATGCTGAAGTATTTTATCTTTTTGGTAGCTATTGTAAATGGTGAAGGAGCTCTGGTGGCGTAGTGCGTAAGGCATTTGACTGCTAACCAGAAGGTTGGTAGTTCACAGCAACTAGCCATTTCATGGAAGGAAGACTGAGCAATCTACTTCCATAAAGATTTACCTCCTCAGAAACCCAAACGGGGTGCTATGAGTCAGAATCAACTCAATGGCAGTGTTGTTGTTGTTGTTAAGTGCCATCGAGTCATCTCTAATGCATAGTGACCCTATACACAGCAGAATGAAACACTGCCCAGCCCCATGCCAGGGCCACTATCTTTGCTATATTTGATCCTGTTGTTGTACCCACTGTGTTAATCCATTTTGTTGAGGGTCTTCTCCTCCTTCGTCTACCCTCCACCTTACCAAGCATGGTCTCCTTCTCCAGGGAATAATTACTTCTTACAACATGACCAAAGTAGGTGAGATGAAGTCTGGCCATTCTTGCTTCCAAGGAGCATTCTGGCTGCACCAGCCACTCCTCAGAAGGAAGATTGGGCAATCTACTTCCATAGTGATACTGCTTCAAGAAACCCAAGGAGTGGTCACTATGAGTTGGATCTGACTCAATGGCAGTGAGGAGTGAGTTTTTTTTTTTTTTTTTTTGGTTCTCTAGTTTGTTGAATTGGTTATGCTTGTGTTGTATATATTCTCAGGGAGTATGCCATCCATTCCTATGTTCTGGAACAGCTTGAGTAGGTAGGGTGAGTGTCACCTCTTTTCAGAACCTTTGATGGAATTCTTCACTGAAGCCATCTGGGATGGGATTTTGTATGTGTGAAGGGTGGAGTGGGAGTTTATGACTTCCTCAGTTTCTTCTTTTGTTTTGGGTCTGTTCAAATTGTCTACCTTAGTCTCTGATAATTTAGGTAGGTCTTGTGTTTCTAGAAATTAATCCATTTCTTCTAGGTTTCTGAATTTGTTGGAGTAGATTTTTTCATCGTATTCTGTTATTAACATTTTTTTAAAATTTCAGTTGGTTTTGTTGTGATGTTACCCATTTCATTTATTATTCAAGTTATTTTCATCTTCTCTTTCTTTTCCTTAAATTTGCTAGTGGTTTGTAGATTTTGTTAATCTTCTTGAAGAACCAGTTTCTAGTGTTGTTGATTTTTTCTATTATGTTTCTGTTTTGTTTATTTCTGCTCTATTCTTTCCTATTTCCTTTCTTCTGGAGACTGGAGGATTCTTTTGTTGCCCTTTTTCTAATTTTTGGAGTTGTTGGATTAAGGTGTTGATTTTTGTTCTTTCTTCTTCTTTGGTGTGTGCATCAATTGCTATAAATTGACCTCTTAGTACTACTTTCACTATATCCCTAAGCTTTTGGTATTTTGTGTTTTCATTCTCATTTGTTTCTAGAAATTTTTTTATTTTACACTTTATTTCTTCTGTTAACTAATGGTTTTTGAGCAGTGTGTTATTTAGTTTTTAATGTATTTGAAATTTTCCTCCTGATCTTCCTATTGTTGATTTCTAATTTTGTAGTAATTTGAACTGACAAGATGCTTTGTAAAATTTTGTATTTTTAAATTTGTTGAGGCTTGATTTGGGGCCTAATATATGGTCTATTCTGCAGAATGATCTATGTACACTGGAAAGGAATATGTACTATGTTTTTTGTTTATATTTCTGTATATGTCTATGTGGTCAAGTTGGTTGATGGTGTTGTTGAGATCTGTGTCTTTTTTTTAGTTGTTCTGTCCTTCATCAAAAGTGATGTGTTAAAGTCTCCTCTTACTACTGTAGTATTGTCTATTTCTCCTTTCAATGCAGTTAATGTTTCCTTTATGTATTTTGGAGGTTTTTCATTAGGTGCAGAGATATTTGTGTTATGTCCTCTTGCTCTGTTGATCCTTTTAACATCATATATGTAATGCCTTTTGTTGTCCCATATGCTGAATTTTGCCTTGAAATCTATTTTATCAGAAATTAATATTGCCCCTCTTGCTCTTTTTGGTTACCATTAGTTTGACATGCTTTTTCCATCCCTTGATTTTTAATTTATATTTTCTTTGTGTATAAGGTGAGTCTCTTGTAGGCAGCCTATTGATGGGTCTTGGTTTCTTATCCAATTTGCTACTCCCTTTCCCTTGACTGGTGAATTTAATCCATTCTCATCTAGTGTAATTAATGATAGATATGAATTTACTGCTGTCATTCTTTTGTGTTTTTTGTGGTGGTGCTGATGGTTTCTTTGTTCCAGATATTTTTTTCTGTGCTGCATTCATTTTGCTGTCAAGTTTTCTTTCCCTTTTATTCATTATTGTTATAAACAAATTCTTATCTCCCTAAGTTTAGAACATTCTGTTAAATATTGACATCATCCTGACTTCTCTATAAAGAACTTTAAAATTATACCACTTATTCTCTCTTTTTGTTTTATAGTTGAAATAAGTTACAGATTTACTCCTCTGTGTCTCTACCCTCCATTTTGTAAGCTTATTTTAGATTTGAGAATTCTTTTCCTAGGTTAGTTTCTGGGTGGTGTTTTCACATCTTAATCTTAGGTTGCTTTCTTCCATAGTTGGTTTTCTCTTGGAAGGATTCCCGTTAGCATTTCTTGTACAGTTGGTCTATTTTTCACAAATTCCCTTAATTTCTGTTTGTTCACAAAGGTCCTAATTTCATCATCGAATTTGAGGGACAGTTTTGTTGGATATATAATTCTTGATTAGCAATTTTTTTCCTGTTTGGCATTTTTAAATGTTGGTCCTAAAGCAGGTCTTACATGCTAAATACATGGACAGCATCATTTTAATCAGCCTTTGTTTAAAATTGTATCCAAATTCTTGATCTTGCAATATATACATTTCCAAATATTTATTGAGTGATGCTTGAGAAGATATATTTTTTCCTGGATCTGGAAAAATGTATAAGGTAATCTTTTAAGTATCTTAATTCATTTACTTTGATTCACATAAGAACTGGGTCCATATAGGGCCTATATAGTGCACTCAAGCTAATTATGTTCACAATATTGGTGGTGTTTCCATCTTGCAATAGTATTGTTCTCATTTGATATTAATAACCAGGAGTATAGGCAGGTACATTGTCTTCCTTAATGACTAATTCCTAATCTTTATACACCTTTTGGCAATCTAATGAAAGTTATGAACCACTTCTCACATAATTATTTTAAACACATATAATAAATAGAATTATAAAGAAAATCCGTTAAATAGAATGCAGTTATAAAAATACTTAAAATATATGATATTGTAGTATATGTGCTTCTTTATTAGTATATTAAAAAGCAAATTCTAACAGGTATTCTAATAACTACATTGAGTTTGAAATGGTGGTGAGTATAAATGATATCACAACTGTAATATGAGATGAAAATATCTGTGATCTCTATTAATGGCAAAGTCATAGGTACTGACAATACTACTGTAGTTTATTGCCTACTTTCATAGTTGAAGGAAGTGTTAGACTTTAGGTGCATATTGATGAAAATAAAGATGTGTTTTTCTTTAGATCTAGGTTGATTGACTTTGTGAATTCTTTGTATAAGCTCTAGGCTAAGGACTCCTACTAATAGATATTTGAATATTTCAATTACCATTGAACTTTTCAAGAAACAGACCATTTTTCCTTTCCAAAATTATATTCCTGATAGACACAATAGATAATAATATTTGTATTATTCTTTACACAAGTAGATTTCTTGCCAAGCTCTTTCCATTTTTCCTGGTTGAGTCCCTATCCAACTAATTCAGATTTTTCCAATTTTTTAATGCATTTTATTGAAATATAATTTATGTACAGTGAAATACACAAAACTAAAATGACATGGATCAATGATTTTTTTTTTTTTTTTTTTTTTTTTTTGCAGCTTTCCCTCCCCTCCTACCCCTGGCAGCCAACAAAGAAAGTTTCCCTCCATACCTTTCCTTGACCCTCCACAACAACAAACTAATACTATATTTATCCTTCTGTGATTGAGTTATTTCACTCAGCGTAATGTCCTCCAAGTTCATCCATATTATTCAGGTGCAGACTCTATATTATTCTTTAGGGCTGCATAGAATTCCATTTTGTGTATATACCATAGTTTGGTCATCCACTCTTCTGCTGAGGGCATGTAGGTTGTTTCCATCTTTTTGCTATTGTAAATAGTGTTGTGATGAACATGAGTGTGCATATATCTGTTCCTATCCTGGCTCTCACCTCTCTTGGATAAATACTTAGTAACAGGACTGCTGGGTCAAATGGTATCTCCAATTGCAGCTTTCTAAGGAATCACCATATTACTTTCCACAGTGGTTGCATCACTTCACAGTCCCACCAGCAGTGTATGAGAGTCCCAACTTCTCCACATCCCTGCCAATTTATTGTCTTCTGTCTTGTTGAACCTTGCCATCAGTGCTGGGATGAGATAGTATCTCATTGTTGTTTTGATTTACATCTCTCTGATGGCCAACGTTATGAACATCTCTTCATGTATTAGCTGGCCACCGGAATATCTTCCTTGGTGAAGTCTCTATTCATGTCTTCTGCCCATTTTTCAATTGGATTGCTAATTCCCTTGGTCTTGAGGCATTGAAGTTTTCTATAAATCTTAGAGATAAGCCCCTAGACAGATATGTAATTATCAGCAAATATGAATTTGTTGCTGTCATTTTTGTTTTATGCTTTTTCATGGTGTCAATTTCTTTGTTCCATAAAGTTTTCTATGCTGAGCTCATTTTGTTTATGAATCGTGTTATCACTTCCTTCATTGCCATTGTTTTAGTACTTGCTGAATATTTATGCTGGTCTTTTTTTTTTTTTTTTTTTGATGTGAAAGTTTATTATTTTTCTTTGAGGTTACCCTGTGATTTATAGGTTTCTTCCCAAGTTTAGAACAGTCTGTTCTATATTGTAGTTGTCTTCACTTCCTTACCATCTAGAAGTTCTGTAATGACACAGTTTATTCCCTCTTTTTGGTTTGTAGATGTCCTCATTTGTCAATCGATGTCTCTGGTTCCCTGTTTACAATCTCATAGGCTCATTCACTTTGGATACTTCCATAGCTGGTTTGGTTTCTGGGTTATATGATCATGTGTATTATATGATCATGTGTGTTAATGGTCAGTTTTTGTTGGTTGTTGTTGCTTCTCTGTCCAAAGGACAAATTTTGGGTTTTAACAAATTCCCTTAATTTAACAAATTCCTTTAATTTCTGTCTCTCTGGAAATGTCCTAATTTCACCATTGTATTTGAGGGACTATTTTGCTGGATACATAATTCTTTGTTGGAAATATTTCTCTGTCAGTGTTTTATATATACCCATCCAATTGTCTTCTTGACTGCATGGTTTCTTTTGAGAAATCTGAGCTTAGTCTTTTTGGTTGCCCCTTGTAGGTAACTTTTCATTTTTCCTCTGCTGCCCTCATGATTTTTTCTTTGTCTTTGGTTTTGATAAGTTTGATGATGATATGTCTGGGTGATTTTCTTTTGGAGTCTATCCTGTTTGGGGTTTGTTGGATTTCCTGAATGGATATATTTTCATCTTTCATCATACCAGGAAAATTCTCTTCCAACAAATCTTTGACAAATTTCTCTGTGGTTTTACTTGTGTCTTCCTGTTCTGTAATTCCAATTACATGTAGGTATTCCTTTTGATGAATCTTACGCTTTCTTCAGTTTGTTTTAATATTTTTTCTGATTTATCCATTTTCAAAGAAGTGTTAAGGTATTTGCCTTTAATCTCCCTAATTCTATCTTCCATTGATTCAATTCTGTTCCTTTGCCCATTCAATGTCTTATCTATTTCTGAAAATTTAGTATTAATCTACTTGATTTCTGTGTGTAGATTTTGTATCATTTCAAATTTTTCATTTATTTTGTCGTTTTGTTCTTGTATTGTCTTTTGAAATTGTTCTAGGATTTTATCTGTGTTTTCCTTGATCTGTCTCTCAATTAGTTGAAGATACCTAAATGTAATTATTTTGAATTTCTTATCAGAGATTTCCAATGCTGCATCTTCCTCAGGGATGTGTTTTGGGTCTGCATCCCAGTCCTTTGTTTCTCCTAGTTTATCTTGCTTCTTTGTGTGGACTGTGATGTTCTGTTGTCTCCAAAGCATTGTGACGTTTCTGTGTTTATATTTAATTGGTGATTGTATGCTGGAATGACTTGCCCACAATTTTTGTTTTCTTTATTTTGTTTGTATGTTATCTGTGCAAGCAGGATACTGTGCTGTGATCCTCTATTCACTAGTTGACAGCACTTATGTACTTACCACCTGTCTCCTTTTCTGTTGTCAGCCTCTCATATGTCCCTAACAACCTTGGCAAACAGAGCCAAGGTTCTTAGTCTTATTGTCTTTGGTTTTGGTCATTTTGACTTATTCTTAGGTCCTGTTTTTGTTCAGATTTTTCCACTACTTGGTGCCTAATCCATTTCTGTATACTTCCTTTCAAAACTTGGGGCTCCAGGATTATCTTCTGTATCTCTGTCTATTGGTTTTTCTTTTCTTTGTTGAAGAGGGTCTGTGTCACTTGTCTGTCTATTTCTCCATCTTACAGGAAGTTCCAGATTTTTCAAATTTTTGACTAGTGCTTTGAGACAGGAAGAAATTAAAAGTAATTTTAAAAAACAGAGTAAACTCCCAACATAAAACCAAGGACTACCTGGACACTGGTGATCAGTAAATTATTTGTCAATAAATAGTTCTTCATGAACAACATTCACTTTTATTCCTTGAAGAACACTCCTCTTTGACAGAGGTTTCAGGACTTTTCAGAAGTAATATATTTTTAAATTATTATTTTGAATATCTCAAAAACTAAACTCACTGCCATCGAGTTGGCTCCAACTCATGGTGACCCCTCCTTGGGTTTCTGAGGCAGTATCACTACAGAAGTAGATTGCTCAACCTTCCTTCTGAAGAGTGGATGGTGAGTTTGAATCTCCAGCCTCCTGGTTAGCAGTCAAATGTCTTAGACACTATGCCACCAGAAATCCCCCTAAAAGGTGAAAACCTCCAGCCTTTATAATTATAGGTAATAAATATGAGAAGGAATTTCTGAGGGACTTATATTGAGACTAGAGGATAGAAGAGAATATCAAAGAAAAAATCTTATCATCCTGGGATGCTGGCCTAGTCCTAATAGTGCAACAGACGACAATATATGGCTTTCTCTCTCTTGTGGGTGAGTGTGTATGTGTGTGTGTGTGTGTGTGTAAGTCTACCCTCTCAGTGTTCACTATTTCTTTTTATACAAAGATAGGACCTTAATGGAAAGGCCATTGTTGCTTTAAATTTTGATTCTTATTTCCATATTTACTGTTATTTCCTTCCTTTGAAGTTGTATGATTTTCATTTCATAGGTAAAATCCAAAGTACTCTGCAAAAGGCAAATATTCCTTTGGTAACAAATGAGGAATGCCAGACAAGATACAGAGATTATGAAATAACCAAACAAATGATCTGTGCTGGCTATAAGGAAGGGGGAACCGATGCTTGTAAGGTAATGTATTCAATTATGAAAAATACACATAATAGGTTTTTTTAGAATAGTCACCTCAAAATAAGTTTTCTAATAATATGTTTCATTATAGTTGTAAAGTAATTCAGAGCCAAAATTATCGGACAATTTCATAAATAACCTTTAACAAATGGAATATGTATGTATGCCATAATATCTGTGAAGGCATGCTGCATGTAAGGAGGGACAATTGTACACACTGTAATGGTACTAAAATATAAAAATATTAGATTTCCTTGACACTGGGATGAAGGTGTCAAAATTTCTTTATTGAATTTACTTTAGAATAGAAGAGGGAGTAAACATAAAATGAAAATTTATACCACTGAATCAGATTGTTTCCATCACATCCAATAGCTAGTTGAGGCTCAGGTTACCTGTAGAATTTTAAGAAATTATATGTATGTATGTGTATGAGAAGGAGCTCTGGTGGTGTAGGGCTTAAGGCATTTGACTGCTAACCAGAAGGCTGGTAGTTCAAACCCACCAGCCACTCCTTGGAAGGAAGATTGGGCAATCTATTTCCACAGAGATATTGTCTCAGAAACCCAAGGAGGGGTCACTATGAATTGGATCTGACTCCACAGCGGTGATTGAGTGAATATGAGTGATGTGCATGAGGGAGAGAGAGTGAACAGATTTTTACAGTCAATCACTTAATAACTATTCATTTGAATCACATCTGTCATAACTTTTCATCATTTTATTTTTTCACTCACTGTGATACAGGGAGATTCAGGTGGTCCCTTAGTCTGTAAACATGAAGGAAAGTGGCATTTGGTGGGCATCACCAGTTGGGGTGAAGGCTGTGCCCGCAGGGAACAACCAGGTGTCTACACCAAAGTGGCTGAGTATGTGGACTGGATTTTAGAAAAAACACAAGACGGTGGTGGACACTCTATGATGAAGTCACCAGCATGAAGAGGTTGTGTAGTGGTGGTGGTGGTGAAGCGCCCACTTGGTAGCACTAGTTTTTCAAACCTGAGTTCAATTCAAGTACTGAGGCTTGGTGTCTTCATGTGAAAAATGTGGAGAGTGATGTCTACCTCACATCCTTGTCATAAAGCTAATATGAGACAACGTATACATAGCTGCTGTGGTCAATGTGCCAGATGTGCTTTCAGCATTCAATAACTGAGAACTAATAATGGGAAATAACAACTGAAGACTCTCTCCACAATTATTTGTTATGAAATAAAATGGCAACAGAACATGAGTAGAAGAATGTTTTCCTCTGGCTGTGAAGCACAGCTGAGGATGAGTGACTTCAAAGTCTACCATGGTGCCTGGGAACATTCTAACCTTGCTGCTGCCGCTGGAACTGAATATTGTTTTGAAGATAATAATTGCTTCCCTCTTCCTCACTTCCCTGGTCATTAAATACTACTATTGCCTGCCAGAACTTAGGGTGACACAACCGGTAAACCTGGGTTCAGTACTACTAAGTGGAAGGGAAGAAGCATATGTAAATACACTTTTACAAGGAAGATAAAAGTTACTTGACTCTGAGATAATAGTGTATCTTTTCATTGCAGCCTTCCTTCTCTGTTATCAGAGCACCTACACAAAGCTCCAGGTGGAGTGTACAGGGAAAACTTGTGGGCCGCAATTGTCTGGTTGTAGCTGCCTGTGACAGGTTCATTTCATGGGCTTTGCAGAGGGCCAGACATCTGCTTTGTAAAGGGAAGTAGTGCTTGGGATTCAGTGGTTACTGGGTTCTGCAAGAATAATTCAAGAAGTGTTGTTAGGTATGAAGTATTTAATAAAATTGTATTGTAAATTCAAGGTAATAGGAGATAGCTGTGGATTGGGCAATAAAACTCTTATGCAACACAAATGCCAAACTTGCCATTGGTTACCACAACTAATACCAGGTAGCTTGGCTCAGTGCACTGAAGCTTACTAACAATTACAGAAATCTGATAATTTGCAAAATATTACTTAAGTTGAATACAAAAACATTGTTGCTGTTGTTGTTATGTGCCGTCGAGTCAGACTCGACTCATAGAGACCCCTCCTTGGGTTTCGGAGGCTGTATCACCACAGAAGTAGATTGCCCAACCTTCCTTCCAAGGAGTGACTGGTGGGTTTGAACTGCCAGCCTTCTGGTTAGCCGTCAAGTGCCTTAGGCACTACGCTACCAGAGCTCCTGAAATACAAAAATAGAAAAGTATAATTTTCTAAAGGATGTTGAGTTTTTCTTCCATACTGAGACACACAAAAAGGTTAAAAGAACTAAACATAGAAGGAGCTGAAGGAAAACCAGGGGGCTGGAGTAATTCATTAGAAAACTAAATAATTAAGAGTTTACTCTAGAAATAAGGGGCTTTTCATAAAGTCTGGTTGTATTGATAAAATCAAAACCAAACCAAACCTTCAACTTTTACCTTTGCTTGCACTAAAGGAATTGAAGATAGTATTTTGTTCACTATCTTGTGGATGTTCTTTTAAATTAAAAGGAAGAAAAGTGGTTTGTAATGACACTCTATCTCAGTTTATGTTGTTGTTGCTAGGTGCCGTCCAGTTGGCTCTGACTCATAGCAACCCTCTGTACAACAGAACGAAACACTGCCTGTTCCTGTGCCAGCTTCCCAGCCCTTGCTATACCTGAGCCCATCATTGCAGTCACTGTGTCAATCCATCTCATTGAGGGTCTTCTCCTTCTTCACTGACCTCCACTTTACCAAGCATGATATCTTTCTCCAAGGAATGGTTCTTTCTGACAACATGAGCAAAGTAGATGAGACAACGTCTGACCATTCTCACTTCCAAGAAGCATGCTGGCTGTACTTCTTCCAGGACATATTTGTTAGTTATTCTGGCAGTCCATGGTACTTTCAATATTCTTTGCCAACACCACAATTCAAAAGCATCAACTCTTCTTTGGTCTTCCTTGTTCATTGTCCAGCTCTCACACACATATGAGGCGATTGAAAATACCGTGGCTTACGTTAGGCATACCTTAGTCTTCATTGAGGCATCTTTGCTCTTCAGCACTTGAAAGAGGTCTTTTGCAGCAGATCTGCCAAGGGCAGTACACCATCTGATGTCTTGACTGCTGCTCCCTTTGGTGTTCATTTTGGAAAGAAGTAATACGAAATTTCTAACAACTTCAATCCTTTTTCTGTTTATTGTGATGCTGCTTATTGGTCCAGCTGTGAGGCTTTTCATTTTCTTCATGTTGAGAAGTAATTCATACTGCAGACTGTAGTCTTTAATCTTCATCAGTAAGTGCTTCAAGTATCCTCACTTTCAGCAAGCAAAGTTGTGTCATCTACATATTACACACTGTTAATGATTATTCCTGATGCCACATTCTTCTTCATATAATCCAGCTTCTCTGACTATTTGCTCAGCATATAGGTTTTGAATAAGTATGATGAAAGGATGCAACCCTGACGCACTCCCTTTCTGATTTTAAACCATGCAGTATCCCCTTGTTCTGTCCAGCCTCCTGGTCTATGTACAGGTTCCTGATAAGCACAATCAAGTGTTCTGGAATTCCCATTCTTCTCAATGTTATCTATAATATGCTATGATCCACACAATCAAAGGCTTTTGCATATGTCAATAAAACATAAGTAAACATCTTTCTGGTATTTGCTTTCAGCCAAGATCCATCTGATATCAGCTAGGATATCCCTTGTTCCACGTCCTCTTCTGAATCCAACTTGTGTTTCTGGAAATTTTGTGTCAATATACTGCTGCCACCATTTTTGAATTGTCTTTAGTAAGATTTTACTTGCCTGTGATATTAATGATATTGTTTATAACTTCCACATTCTGTGGGATCACCTCTTTTTGGGATGGGTACAAATTTAGATCTCTTCCAGTAAGTTGGCCAGGTAGCTTTCTTCCAAATTTCTTGGCTTAGACAAGTGAGTGTCTCCAGAGTAGCATCCATTTGTTGAAACTTCTCAGTGGGTATTCCGTCAATTCCTGGAGCCTTGTTCTTTGTCAATTCCTTCAGTGCAGCTTTGACTTCTTCCTTTAATATCATTGGCTCTTTATCATATGCCACCTCCTGAAATGGATAAACATTGACCCATTCTTTTTGGTACAGTGACTGTGTATTCCTTCCATCTTCTTCTGATGTTCTTTTGACTCTGTATTCCTTCCATCATTCACCATGTTGCCCATAGAATCCTTCAATATTGCAACTGGAGGCTTAAATTTTTTCCTCAGTTTTTTCAGCTTGAAAAGTACTGACCATGTTCTTCCCTTTTTGTTTGCTAACTCCAGGTCTTTGCACATTTCATTACAATAATTGATTTTGTCTTCTCAAGCTACTCTTTTAAATCTTCTGTTCAGCTCTTTTATTTTGTCATTTGCTCCATATGCTTTAGCTACTCTCTGTTCAAGGGCAAGTTTCAGTTTTTCTTCTGACATCCATTTTTGTCTTTTCTTCCTTTCCTGTCTTTTTAATGACCTTTTGCTTTCTTCACGGATGATGTTCTTGATGTCATCCCACAATTCCTCTGGTTTTCGGTCATTGGTGTTCAATGTATCAAATCTATTCTTTAGATGGTCTCTAAATTCAGGAGGGATGTAACCAAAGTCATATTTTGGCTCTCATGGATTTTTTTAAATTGTTTTCCCCTTCAACTTGATCTTGTATATGAGCAACTGATGTCAGCTCCTGGACTCATTTTGGCTGAAAATATTGAGCTTCTCCATTGCCTCTTTCCACAGATGTAGTCAATCTGCTTCCTCTGTACTTCATCTTGTGAAGTCCCCATGTATAGCTGTCATTTGAGTGATTGAAAAAAGGTTTTTGCAATGAATAAGTCGTTGGTCTTGCAAAATTCTATCATGCAATCTCCAGTGTCGTTTATATCACCAAGGCCATATTTTCCAGCTACCAGTGATTCTTCTTTGTTTCTAACTTTTGTTTTCCAATCACCAGTGATAATCAACACATCTTGATTGCATGTTTTGTCAATCTCAGGCTGCAAAAGTTGGTAAAAATGTTCAGTTTTCTCATCTTTGACTTTGGGGATTTGTGCATAAATTTGAATAATAGTAGTATTAACTGGTCTTACTTGTAGGTGTATGGATATTATCCTATTACTGACACTATTGTACTTCGGAATAGAGCATGAAACATTCTTTGTGACAATGAATGCCACATCATTCTTCAATTTGTCATTCCTGACATAGTAGATCTATGATTGTCTGATTCAAAATGGCCCAAATCAGTCCATTTCAGCTAATTGATGCCTAAGATATTCAGCTTTATGCATTCCACTTCATTTTTGACAACTCCAGTTTTCCTAGCTTCATATTTTGTACATTCCATGTTCTGATTATTAATGGATGTTTACAGCTGTTTCTTTCCATTTTGAGTCATGCCACATCAACAAATGGAGGTCCTGCAAGCTTTACTCCATCCACATCATTAAGGTCTGCTCTACTCTTAGGATATAGCTCTTCCTCAGTTGTATTTTGAGTACCTTCTGACCTGATGGGCTCATCTTCCGGCACAATATCAGACCATGTTTCAGGGCTATTCATAAAGTTTTCCAGTAATAAATCAGACAGTGTTTCAGTGCTATTAATAAGGTTTTCACTGGCCAATTCTTTGAGAATTGGGTGGCCCCTTCCTTCTGAGTCTGTCTTGTTTGGAAGCTCTACTGAAATCTCTCCACCATGTGTGACCCTGCTGGCATTTGAAATACTAGTGGCATAGTCTTGAGCCTTACAGCAGCCCACAAGCCACCACAGTACAACAAACTGACAGATGAGTGGTGGATCTCAGTTTATAGTGTTGATAATTCTAAAGGGTAATTGAATAGGACTTTGGATTGCTTGCAGAGTAAACACTTGGGCTTTTGTTTGTCAGAGAGTGACCTACTTTGGGCAAAACTGGAAGGAGAGTTTTGAATTCTCCAAAAGTATAAGTTATTACTTTAGTTATTACCAGTGGAATAGTTATTACTCACCATGTCTTCATATATAGTGGTGAGTAGAGGAGTCTTTCACATGTAACAGTCTCATGTACCTGAGATAAGTGTAAGAGGCTAAGAAAGTGAGAAGTTAGATTAACTTCACCCTCACAAGGAAGAGACACACCAGGAAGTCACGGGTCATCAGTAAGAAAGAGAAGTGGAAGTTGCAACCCAGGCTAGCACTGCTCTTGCTGTGTGATAAATATATGCATACTTATGATATGTACATGGTATGTACAGCACATGTACACACATCTAATACAAGGTTAGCCAAGGGCACATCCATCTGTCTCATTCTTTACAAACTGAGGTGTCAGAAATCTCTAAAGTTATTTTATTTTAGTTGTTTATGTCTATCTACTCCACTAAACTGCAAGCAACCCCAAAGGAGAGCTCTGTTTCATTTTGTAGACACATAAATGCAAGTGTGCATTCAGTAAATGTCTAATTAATAAATACCTTTTTTTATAATTATTATAAAGATGAGTCAATGGAAGTTCAACAAGCTAAACTTACTAGTTTGGGATCATTGGCAAGGACAGAGCTGAGACTCAAGCTTTGCATTCAAATCTCAGTTTACTACCTTTTGGCCCATGTTATGCTATCTCATACTACAAGAAAGATAAAAGATGATAGGAGAATTTATAACTATTATTTGTTATTTTCCTCATTAGCTAAGGCAGTCTTCCTCAACAGGTAGTGATTTTGCCCCCCAAATAACCACCCTAGAGTCTATGGGTGGTGCAGTTTTTGCACTCGAGAGTTAACCCAAAGGTTGGTGGTTCATATCTACCCAGAATTGTTTCAGAAGAAAGACCAAGTAATCTTCTTCCAAAAAATCAGCCATTGAAAACCCTACAGAGCATGGTCCTATTCTCCTCTGACATATATAGGGTTTCTAGGGATTGGAATTGACTTGGCCACTCACCCAATTTAACTACCAACCCAGGGGACATTTGGTAGTGTCTAGAGATATTATTTTTCATTGTCACAAATAGGGGGAAGGTACTACTGGCGTCTAGTGGTGTTAAAGTTACAAGGAGGAAGCATCTTTTGACCTCCTCTAAGCACACAAGAGTAAGACAGAATCACCATCAGGAGCCCAAGACCTATTCCTATGAGGGCAGACATGCTGTCACGCTCCAGCCCTCTTACCAACCTTGATACCAACTGTCCCTCCCATGGCACCCACTGCTTCTTTGTAGGGTTTGACAATTTGCTGTAGTGGTCACACAGAACTCACAGATTATGGAGTTTATTAGGAAAGCAACAGGCTATAATTCAAGTTCAGGAACATGATCAGGTTACAGTTCTTCAATCAGGATAGTCTCCTCTCTGCTGCACACTTAGACATGCCTCTTTGGCCCTTGGCCTCTTGGCCTGGCCTCTGCCTCTGTAGGCCAGGAACTTTTGCCGCTCTGCCTCTTGCCTCTTGCTTCCAATGCTGCCATCTCTCAGCTGCATTATTCTCTCAGGTGGGCATCTCTCTCAGCCAGGCATCTCTCTCATCCAGGTGTCTGTCTCATCTGGCAGTGAGATTCCCCCTCTGCCTCTAAGAGGGCTCATTTTAATCCTGGCAGAGTGGCAAAAGTAACCAATTCCAACATCAGAATTTTAAACACCTGAAGGAGAGTGAACTTTCTCAGCAGATTACTTCATTCTGCACCAATAAAAATACTCCAGGTGGATGACTTTAACAATTAGGAGTTTAAAAGAAGCTACTCAGTTACTCATGGCAAATTCCAACACAGAGTTAATTGTCAGTCTTATAGGGAGAAATTACTACCAGCTGCCCAGACAAATTGACAGATATTTACATGGTCCCACCCAGTACTCCGGTGGGAGTTACAAAGACTATGGCTAGAAAAGCCATGTTATGCAATTCACTACATCGCAAGTGGGTAGAGGCCAGGATGCTACTAAATACTTGAAAACGCCTAGGACATCCCCATACATTAAAGAGTTATCTAGAACAAAATGTTAATGGTGCTGAGATTGAAAAAAAAAAAAATTATCTAAGGTCAGTATATATCAAAGAACTATGGAAACAATTAGTCCAATGGACCAATGGACCACAGGAACCTCAGCCTACCCAACTCTGAGGCCAGAACTAGTGGTGCCTGACTACCAATGCCAACCAGTTGGCAAAAGATCAAAATTGGAGATCCTGGTAGAGTAGAAGTAAAAAATGTGGAGCAAAATTAAAAAACACAAAGAAGACCAGGATTATTGGTTGGATAGAGGCTGGTAAAATTTGTGAAACTATGGCCCTGGGATACCCTTTGGGCATGGAATTGAACCCAGTCTTGTGGGTTAGCTCTGAGCTAAACAATAGACAGGACTATGAGCTGAACAACTACATTAAGAAGATACACTCAGAACAGTCAACCATGGGAAATCAAAAGGGCAGCATTTGTGCAGGGAGAAATCTAGGTAAGCAAGAACACATAGGGAAGAAGGGCACAAAAGAAGGGGTAACCACAAGGAGGAGGTGGAGGGAGAGCTGTTACATTGTAGGGATTGTGATTAGTGTTGCAAAACAAAATGTGTATGAATTATTGAATGGAAAATGAATATGCTTTGTAAAATTGCACCCCAATCATAATAAAAAGTTAAAAAATAACCTTATAAAGAAAAGGAGCCATCTATTTCAGGGGCAGCAAGAAAAGTGGCACATGCCTTTTCTCAAAGCAATTCTTGCTGAGAGAGAAAATAGCTCTAAGAGATAGGAAAATTGATGTGGCTGAAAGTGAGAAGAGGATATCAATTAGCAGTGTGCCTAGAAGGTCTTCCTTGACACTACGCCAGACAAGTTTAGCAACAACGTGTCTAACGTATCTCTCAATGAACCTAACTTCTGACTTGCACATAGGCCTCTGTAGAGCACTTCTGAATTCTTCCTAAAATTTTATCTAGTGAATCCTCATTCTTGTCAAGCTTCGCAAACATTTCATTTCACTCGTATAAAAAACAAACAAACAAACAAAAAACCTTTACCTTGAGATAAAACATAGTCAACACCAGAATTCTAAATTAGAATGGCATTAGTTGAAGAGCTGGTAGAATACCCAACATGAAATTTGAAAGGAAGATCTATTTACTTTCAAAGATTCCATGAAATAGATTCTTACTCCACTTTTCCTTAAATAGACATGCATATTTGGAATCTTTATATTATTCAAAGGCTTTAATGGTCTTCCTAATTGGCTAAAAATTAATTGGAAAAAATTATTTGGCTTTCCAGTGAAGCATTTCTCTCATTTAGAGTCTTTCTGTTTCTCTCAATAGGCCTTGAGAGTTCTCATTATTTTCTTCAGGATAAAGATGAGGTTTCATGGAACAAACAATACAAGAATGTACGGACCTTATATAATCTCACCTATCAGTTTTCCAGGAAAATCTTTCTTGGCATTAATTTGCCATTCTGTATTTAGACTTCATAAAAGACATTGCATCATAAATATGTGCTCTTTGTTTAGCTGGAATGTACTTAATTTTAAATGGGAAACTCAAGACAGCAACAAAGAACGGTTCATGCCAAGATAGGTCATAGTACATCGGCAATAGATCAAATAAAAATATCTGAATAATCGCTTCCAGATAAAACATCACAATAGTTCCTTAGAACTTTACATAATGACCTCTTATAAGCTCAAATCCCCCTTCACATTTTCTTGAAGGAAGAAATCACTGGCTTCCCTCTTCTTTCCCTAAGCTTTCCAATCAGTTTACAAGCTTCAAATTTGCCTTTATTTTGCTAATGGTTCTCTCATGGTCTTCTTGAGTGGGTTTTTCTTTCCCCTCATAGTTCCCTTTCTGGAGGAATTTTTAAAGTGCAGCCCAGTGTTTGTAATTTCGAGTCTTAATTTAGGCATTTGGCCACTAGGGAATATGTATCTTATACCTTCAGAAAACATTTAGATAGAAGTGTGTGGAAATGTACTTATGATAGATACTAAATAATAGTGGCTTCCAGCGTCCACAAAGATTGAAAATACTGAAAGTCAACTGCTGACATTTTCTAGGTTCACAGATAACACTTACATTAACAAATTTACCTAGAATAAAGTACAATATTTCTTTTGGCACATATAACTTCAGCAAAATTTCTAACTAGGGCAAACTTGAAATTTCATTCCTTTCCTGATATTCTGAATTATTAATTTTTAAAAATTATTGTTCTATTTATAAACCTAAGATTATAGTTTGCTTTGCTTTCAAAAAGTATACCTTCTATAAACCATAAAATTATCTTTCCTTAAAATTTCCTTAAATCAGAAATATTAAAAGGCATTTTTAAAATTAATTAATTAATTGTTTTTATGTTTAGTGGGGACTGCGTAAAAATCCTTAGAGCTAGTTATTATGTACCTTTATAAATGCATAGTCTGAAACCTAGAAATAAAGCAACTGGGTCAGAGACTCATAGGTAGCTGGTTTACAGTGCAGCAAATGGTTTTCTGCTAAATTAAACTAGTTACTAATGAGTTAATTCTGACTCACAGTGATTGCATGTGTGTCAGAGTAGAATTGTGCTCCATAATATTTTCAATGGCTGATTTTTGTTGAAGTAGATCACCAGTCCTTTCTTCTGAGATGTCTCTGGGTAGACTCGAACTTCCAACATTTTGATTATCAGTCAAGTTGATTAATAGTTTATACTACACAGGGACTCCTCTGCTCAATTACATTACTAGTAATCTGCTACCATTGAGTCAGGTCTGACTCATAGTGACCCCTCCTTGGGTTTCTGAGGTAGTATGACTAAGGAAGTAGATTGCCCAACCTTCCTTCCGGGGAGTGGGGATTTGAACCACCAGCCTTCTGGTTAGCAGTCAAGTGCCTTATTTGACATGGGTTCCAGAGGACATGTAGTATCATGCATTTCATGGAGCATTAATTAGCCTTTCAAGGTCAGTTGGCAGATTTTTAACAGAAATATAAGTAGGTGAAACCCAGAAAAATATTTCACGTGTTTTCCTCTCAATATACCTGAGAAAATCTTCTCACAGGAAAGCATTCTCCAGGACAAGGTCCTCTATCCTTCAGGGAATTGACTTACTGTTTTTCATTGTTATTAATTGACATTCCATTGTCAATTAATAGCTAGAGGTGGCACTTCCTAGCTCTCTATTTTTGTCTCAGTGCATTGAGATCTAAAGCATATTATGAGATCCCTCCCTGCTGCTTATGTTTCCATTATAAAAATTTTTATTTATGGTTTCAGTTTGCAAAAGTAGAATAAAAAAAAAGCCTTGGCTGTTTAGAACTAACCATATCTGCATGGGTCTCTGAGGAGGTAACATTCCTCTATGAATGGAGAAGAATAGGGCTCTTGTGGTCTGTCTTTACTTTCCATCTGGCTCTCCAAACCACGACAGCTGAAGGTTCTTTCCTCTGAAATACTGTGCATCAATAAATCCATTCAACTCCCCTTGTTTAATTTTCAGACTCTGAGACTTTATTCAGGCTAGGATTAATGATTAACAATTGATGAAAGTGTTGTTAAGTGCGATTTCTGCTACCAGGAATGCTAAATGTGAGTTTGCCCAACTGTTAAGGCACACAGATAAATTCAAGATCACTGGCTGTTTGTGTCCTTGTATGAACACACAATAAAATAAAACAAAACCACTAAGTAAATATGTATTGAAAAAACAACCCTCTTAATGTATGATTTTGATGTGCAGATTATTTAAGGAATTTCTCACACATGCTGTGAAAAAGCATACTGGCATATTGTTACATAACATTGGGAACCAAAAAAAGTAAATATTAACGTTAAGAGATCATTATCCAAGCTCATTTAGAGGAGGATGAAGGCCATTTTGGAAGAAGAAAATCGTCCTCATTAAGAATTCCAGCTGCAAATACTGAAACAAATTATTTTCAGGTATGGTTTCAAAATTATTGTTTAAGGTTTCTCTCAAAGTGCTTTTTTTTATTTTGGTTTTTGTGGTTGTTGTTACTTGTTTCTCTTTTAATTTTACTTGCTAGTGTTAACTAATACAAGAGAATTTTTTTCATTTCTCAGATTTAATATTTTAGAGGTTTTTTTATTAATACCTATATTGATTGGAAAGGAGATGCAGAATGAAAGAAGAGTGCAGCTTTTATATAATAACAAGTATTCAATAAATTTAAATATATATTCAAGAATAATATTAAATATCAGAAGTCTTAGTTGGTCTTACTGATTTACTGATTAGTCAGTTTTTCATAAAGCAGTCAGTTCTACACTTAGTGGAGATAAGTACACTTACAGGTGACAAAGATGACCAATTAATTTATACTCATATTTTTTTAAAAAATAGAAAACTTTGTAAATAGAAAAATTGTCCACAGTTCTCTGATAGCTGTATAGAGAGACTTCAAAGATGGTAAGAAAGAAAATACATTGGAAGGAAAGACAAAGAAAAATTGGCATGGGGAGCGGGATTAGATGATAGTAATGAGAAGTATCTGATTAATAGTGAGCTGGAGGCAGAGAGATGAAGAGAAGAAAGATAGAGAACTATTAATGACTCCCCTCTCTAGGTCCCTGTTAGATCTAGGTTCTATAAAATTACGAAAATGTTGTACACTACACAACAATGCTGAGGAATGTTCTAGGATTTTGGAATGATTATAACAGGAACCCTGTGATACATGTATTATAATAGAAGCCCTGGTTCTTCATTAATGACTTCACTACTTCACTATTTCTTGTCATTCCTAATGCCAGTAAATTAATTATGAATTCATATTTTAAATTGTAAAAAGATGTTACATTTTTCTTTTGTTAGGATGATTTTATTATGTCAAGTGGTGTATTTCATTTTAGCTGCTTCAGTTTCTAATGGTAAGTAGAGTTTTATCGTAAGTATAACTGGAAATAGCTTTGTTGCCTGACTTATAGATTTAAAAAACAAAAGGATATAAATCCAGACAGGAAAATCCCACTATGGTTTCCATATATGTGGGAAAATTCCATCTATCACTACCAGACAAGGAATTAAAATAGTTTTATTTATTTTCTTAAGACTCCAAGACTTTTCGAAATGAAAATGAGGTGAAGGAATTATTCAAAATAGAAGGCTATATCCAGATCTATATGATATAATTAAATGATATTTGAGGGAAATATTAAAAAGTAGAAGACCTGATTTTCTTTACTGATTAATCAGTTTTCCATAAAATAGTCAATTCAATGCACATTAGTTTTCCTTATTAGCTGCTGTTGAGTTAATCTGAAATCATGTGATCCATGTGTATCAGAACAGAACAATGCTCCATAGGGTTTTCAATGGCTGGTTTTTCAGAAATACATCTTCAGGCTTTTCTTCTGAGGAGCCTCTGGGTAGACTCGAATCTCCAACCCTCAGGATAGCAGCTGAGTGAGTTAACCATTTGTACTGCCCAGGGCGTCCAACCCATTTTATAAAGTCAGTGCAACTTTGATTATCAAAACATGACAGGCATATTACAAGAAAGGGGGGGAAGAAAAAAAAACCCCACAAATCTTTATCATAAAGAAAGTATTATCAAATTTAATTCAGCAGAATATTAAAAAACAACAACAAAAAAAGATGGTTATATTGCTACAAAGTTGGGTTTTATCTCAGGATGAAAAGTTGGCTTAATATTTGATAATTAATAGATGCATAAAAAAATATTTGATAAAAATCCATTCATAATAAAAACTCTTGGCACACTCATGACAGAAGGGAAATTCCTTCATCTGTTAACAGTTATTATAAAAACAAACAAGAACACAAAATAATCTTGAAGAAATATGCTACTTAACAGTGGATTAGTAAGCTTTCCCATAGGAATGGGACATAAAACAAGAGTATGCACCACTACTTCTATTCCACATTGTACTCAAGGTCCTATCCTGTGAAGAAGGGGAAGAAAAAGAAACAAAAAGTAAAGACAGAAAAAAATAAACGCTTATTATTCACAGATTGCATGATGTGTTCGTAGAAAAATCCAAAGTAATCAGCATGTATATTGTTTGAGCTAATAAGTTAAATAACCATAAAGTCTGGATACAAAGTCAATATATACAAACAGACACTTGCATTTGGTAAAAAAAAAAAAAAAATAATAATAATAATAATAACCATTTTTTACTGGTGCTAAGAAGCTTATTTGGATTTTGAAAATCAGTCCTGTGAAATTAAATAATATGATCAGAATGGGATATATCCCAATGTAGGTCACTATGAGTCAGAATCTACTTGATGGCCATGCTTTTTTTTTTTTTTTTCATATTTTAAGAAAATCAGCCCCCCCCTTTTTTTATCACTTAATTTACTAGATTAATAATTTCCATGGTTAATGGGAATATTTCAAGGTGAAAATAGAATCTCCATTCATGGGAACTTGCCACACCAGCAGAAGTTCCTGGATTTGTCAAAGAGCTAGGGAGGGTGAGGAAAGAATTCAGCTTACACCTGCATTTATTTAGAGCTCTGGTGGTGATGGGCATCACACCGACCTGTGGTCTTGCCCTGGGCTCTCCTCTCTGCAGAAGAGGGCCTGCTTGGAATGGTAGAGCTTTGTGGAAAGTATCTTCTCTCCTTCGACCAGGTTCTTGGTGCCAACTGGTTTATAGTTCTTCTGTCCACACTTGCCACTTTAAGTCAGTGTTTGCCTATCTCATCTCATTTCCAGTGCTCCATGGAGGAGGAATGAGGGACAAAAGAGGAAAATAATGAGGAATGATGAGAGAGGTACATAACTTGTTATTGGAGAAAAAAGAAGAACTGTCCAATTTTGCTTTATTGGCAAAAGAAATACCCACCTAGAGGCCCAATCTCTATCACCAATGACACATAAGAACATACAGATTTATCTCCTCCTAGAAAGAAAGAGAAGGATAAACTTTCCACATCAAACTTGTAGTTTTATGTTATAAATAATAATAATAATTTGCTAAAAGTTTCCTGATAAGTTCTTTATGTCTATTAGTAGACTTCTATGGGTAGTATTCATCTTTAGTTGGAATGTCTTCTAGGAATTTGATTCTAAGTCAGTTTTATACAACTTAATCATAGAAAAAATGTTACTAATGGAGATTAGTTTCTAGATGTCATTTAAAAGCCCATTTCATTCACATTGCAGCTAGGTTTCTATATTATTTTTGTTCATTTATTTCTCATTCTTTATTTTAAAAGTATAAAATATAAAATATTTTAAGCTTTTAATAATTCTACAAATCTTGCTTATAATGCAATAATTTAAAAGTGTTGATTTCCCTAATTTTCAAGTTCAGGCATATTTCCTGTTAAGTAGTCCAACTTGCCTTGTCTTTGTAAGATTATTACCTAATTACATATGTGTCCACTGGAACCCAAAATAACATGTGTCGTGTATTGTATCACAGGATGTGTAACTGAACTGTTCAAAGACACCTACTTTCAAGGAGGAGACATAACTACTGTTTTTACACCAAGTGCCAAGTACTGCCAGCTAGTCTGCACCCACCACCCACGGTGTCTGCTCTTCACTTTTATGGCTGAATCATCATCTGAAGATGCTACTAAATGTTAAGTGTTTACATTTTTTATGTAGAGGAAATAGATTTTACATGACGCTTGCCTAGTGATAAACTTCTACCTACCAATTTATAATACGTGAAGTTAGGAATAGGAAAACAATTTGCTCTCTAATTCAATTGAAAGCTAAAAGTTGAATATTACTTTGGGGGATGGGGGATAGAGAAGTAGGGGAAGATGATGGTTAGGCTGATTAGGGAAGAACAGATACCCTTCTTTCAGTGTGGACTTTCTAGTCCCTTTTTCGGTCTCAATATTGATGGTAAACTTGCTCTCTTAATCCTTTCTCTTTTTATTATTATTTGAAAGCCTTATTTTAAAAAATTTCAAAACTTTTTTTTTATTATGATTTGGCTTGAATTTTACAGAGCAAGTTGGGTTTCCATTCAATCATAACAAAAAAAAAAAAAAAAACTCACTGCTGTTGGGTTGGTTACGACTCATAGTGATCCCTCCTTTGGTTTCCAAAGTGATGTTGTTGTTGTTGTTATGTGCCGTCGAGTCAAACCCGACTCATAGCGACCCCTCCTTGGGTTTCCGAGGCAGTATCACTACGGAAGTAGGATTGCCCAACCTTCCTTCCGAGGTGATATCTCTATGAAAGTAGATTGCCCAGTCTTCCTTCCAAGGAGTGGCTGGTGGGTTTGAACCACCAGCCTCTGGTTAGCAGTCAAATGCCTTAGGCACTATGCACACATTTTGTTTTGTGACATTGATTTAAATCCTTACAATGTAAAAGCACTCTTCTCATTTCTTCCCCGTGGTTACCATTTCCCTTTGTTTTTCTTTCATATCCATTCATGTCTTCTGAGTGTATCCCTGAGCAAAGGCTGTCCTTTGTGTCTTTTATGGTTGATTGTGTTAAGGAGTGCATACCTCGCTGGTGTTATTGTTCACCTCATAGGCCTCTCTAGTATTTGGCTGAAAGTTGAGACATGGGGATGTGTTCAGTTCCAGGCTTGAGGTTGATTAAAGGTCATAGTCTCAGGGGTTCTACCAGCTCTTTCAGTCCAGTAAGCCAGTTTTTTTTTGTTGTTTGTTTGTTTGTTTTGCTTTATGATGTTGAGTTTTCTTCCACATTTTTCTCCCACTGTATCCAGAATCTCTTTTTGTGATCCCTTGCAGAGTGTTTGGCAGTGGTAGCTCGGCATCATTTAGTTCTGGTCAAAGAAGAAGTGGCCTAAGAAGACTGAGGTTCACATGGTCCACTAGCCCCTTGTACTAATTGTTTCCATGAGTATTTTATTTTCTTCATTATTCTTTGTTCTGGACAAGGAGAGACCAATAGTTGCACTGTAGATGCCATCTCGTTATAATAATTGACTTTGTCTTCTTGAACTGCTCTTAGAAATCTTTGCTCAGCTTTTTTATTTTGTCATTTCTTCCATTTGCTTTAGCTACTCTCCACTCAAGAGCAAATTTAAGTTTCTTCTGACATCCATTTTGGTCTTTTCTTCCTTTCCTGTCTTTTTAATGATGTTTTGCTTTTTTCATGGATGACATTCTTGACGTCATCCCATAATTCATCTGGTTTTCAGTCACGAGTGTTCAACACATCAAATTTATTCTTCAAATGGTCTCCAAATTCAGTTGGGATATAATCAAGGCCATATGTTGGCTCTTGTGGACTTGTTTGAATTGTCTTCAGCTTCAACTTGAACTTGCATATGAACAGTTGATGGTCTGTTCCACAATCAGTTCCTGATCTTATTTTGGCTGAAGATATTGAGCTTCTCCATCACCTCTTTCCACAGTAGCCAATCTGGTTCCTGTATATTCCATCTGGTGAAGTATTCCATCTGGTGAAGTCTATGTGTATAGCCACCACGTATGTTGTTGAAAAAAGGTATTTACAATGAGTAAGGCATTAAACTAAAACCAAACCAAACTCACTGCTGTCAAGTCAATCCTGACTCACTGCAACCCCTCCTTGGGTTTCTGAGGTGGTATCTCTACAGAAGTGGATTGCCCAATCTTTCTTCTGAGGAGTGGCTTTCTTCTGAGGATTGCCCCATCTTCCTTCCAAGTGGCTGGTGGGTTTGAACTGCCAGCCTTCTGGATAGCAGTCAAATACCTTAAGCACTATGCCACCAGAGCTCCTAGTAAGTCACTGGTCTTACAAAATTCTATTATGTGACATCCGATGTCATTTCTGTCGCTTTATTTTCCAACTACAAGTGATTCTTTGTTTCCAACTTTTGCATCCAAATCACCAGTAATAATCAATACACCTTGATTGCATGTTTGGTTAATTTCCTTAGTCTTTGAGGAGACATCTTTGCTATTCAGCATTGAAAGAGGTCCTTTGCAGACTATTTTTCCAGTGCTATATGTCATCTGATGTCCTGTCTGCTGCTTCCATTGGCGTAGATTGTAGAATTAAGCAATGTGAAGTCTTTGACAACTTCAATCTTTTCTCCATTTATCATGATGCTGCTTATAGGTCCAGTTGTGAGGATTTTTGTTTTCTTTGT
>NW_006921802.1:1935613-1937939 GCF_000298275.1 Orycteropus afer afer
GACGGCACATAACAACAACAACAACAACAAAAACAACAACATAGATTGATTAAGTATGGTGAAAGGATACAACCCTGATGCACTCCCTTATTGATTTTAAACCATGCAATCTCCCCTTATTCTGTTTGAATGCCAGCCTCCTGGTCTATGTACAGGTTCCTCATGAGTACAATGAAGTGTTCTGGAATTCCCATTCTTCTTAATGTTATCCACAATTTTCTATGATCCACACAATCCAATACTTTTACATAGTCATTAAAACACAAGTAAACATATTTCTGGTATTCTTTGCTTTGAGCCAAGATCTATCTGACATCAAAAATGATATCACTCCTTCCACATCCTCTTCTGAATCCAGCTCAGAAGTTCTCTGTTAACATACTGCTGCAACCCTTTTTGAATTATCTTCAGTAAGATTTTACTTGCATGCAATATTAATGATATTGTTTAGTAATTTCCACACTCTGTGGGATTATCTTTCTTTGGAATGGGTACAAATATGGATCTCTTCCAGTCAGTTGGCCAGGTAGTTGTCTTCCATATCTCTTGGCATAACTGAGTGAGTGCCTCCAGCAGGGCAACTGTTTGTTGAAACATCTCAATGGATGTTCCATCAATTCCTGGAGCCTTGTTCTTTGCCAATTCCTTCAATGCAGCTTTGACTTCTTCCTTCAATACCACTGGTTCTTGAACATATGCCCCCTTCCAAAATGGATGAAGATCGACCAGTTCTTTTTGGTACAGTGACTCTGTGTATTCCTCCCATCTTCTTTTGATGCTTCCTGCATCATTCAGTCTAGTAAGTGTATGTTAATTTTAAAAATTGTTTTTCTGGGTTGGTTTCTGGGTGATATTGTCATGTGCCTTAATTGTATGTGTTGTCTTCCAATGTTGATCAAAAGACTCCCTTTAGCACTTTTTACAAGGTTGGTCTGTTTTTAACATAGTTTCTTAATTTTTGTTTGTCTGGAAATGTCCTAATTTTCATCTTATTTGATGGACAGTTTTATTAGATATAATTCTTAGTTAGCAATTTTTTTCTTTCAAAATTTTATAAATGTCATCCCATTGCCTTCTTGCCTGCACGGTTTCTACTGATAAATCAGAGTTTAATCTTATTGGTTGCCCTTTGTAGATAACATTTTGTTTTCCCCAAGCTGCTCTCAAGATTCTTTCTTTGTGTTTGATTTTGGAAAGTTGGATTATGATATTACCAAAGGGGCAAGAGGCAGCATCTCCTGACCTCCCTTAACCCCACAAAAGGAGGACAGAATCACTATCAGGAGCCCAAGGCTTATTCCTCTGAGGCCAGACATGCTGCCTCCCTGCAGCTCTTTTACCATTCCTGACACCAACCATCTGTCCCATGGTACTCACTACCTCTCTGCTGGGCTCGACAATTCTTTGCAGTGGCCACACAGAATTCACAGATTATTGGGTTTATATGGAAAGCAACAGGCTACAATTCAAATTCAGGAACGTGTTCAGTCTCTCTCAGCTGGCCTTCTCTTAGCCAACAATCTCTCTCAGTTTCTCTTAGTAGCATATATCTCTCTCTGCCGTGTGTATCTCTCATGTCTCTTTCTCAGCAGCATGTCTCTCTCACGTCTCTCATAAGCATGTTTATCTCAGCATCACATCTTTCTCACTCAGCAGTCAGAGAGACTGCCTCTGCCTCTAGGAGGGCTCCTTTCTAGCTTAGAAGAATGGCCAAACTAACTAATCTCAACATCAGAATTCTATACACCTGAGAGAGAGCGAACTTCCCAGAAGATTGCTTCATGCTGGTTCAATAGAAATACATCAGGTGGATAGCTTTGACAATCAGTTACTCAGATGCTCACAGCAAAGTGGGAGTTACAAAGATTATGGCTTAAAAAGCCATACCAGCTAAATTACTACCCCAGAGATATGTCTTGGTGATTCTCCTTTGTTTCTAACCTGTATGTAGTTTGTTGATCTTCTTTGATGAATATCTTTTTATCTTTCATGATAGTAGGGAAATTTCTCGCTAGCAAGTTTTTTACAGTTTTCTCTGAGGTCTGAGGTTTTTTTTTTTTTTTTTTTTCCCTTTTTCCCCTTGGAAACCCAAAGGGGGTCGCTATGAGTCGAAATCGACTTGATGGCAGTGAGTTTTTTTTTTTTTTTTTGGTCTCCTCCTTTTCTAGAATTCCAATCATTTGTAAATTATTCTTGATTTTGCCCCACATGATTCTTGGGCTTTCTTCATTCTATTTTCTTAATTTTCTTCATACAAACTTGTGTCAAGGGATTTGTCTTTAGATGGCTAATTTGTTCTTCAAGCAATTCGATCCTACTCTTTTTT
>NW_006921802.1:1949043-1962734 GCF_000298275.1 Orycteropus afer afer
CCTTCTCCACATTTCTTATTGCAAACACCTGTATCAGGGGGCACTTATTCCAGTTCGTCCAACTCTTAAAAGCTGTATTTCAGTTCTCTCAGTCAAGGAGGTGACAGCAAACTATCTCCACTGCAAAGGTAAAATGTTCACTTTTCAATTTGCTAGTCATACATGAGGTGATATTTTGGCACTGCTCTAATGTCCTGTTGTCTGAGAGAGTTTTGAAGAATCATTTTGAACCTGAAAACAAAAGCTTTCTGAAGAATTAAGTTATCAGCATCTTTGTGATTTTTTGTTTTTTACTGCATTAATGGACATTTACCTAAAACCCTAAACTTACAAAATGCTAGAATTTAGAACAGGAGTTGGGAAGCTTTGTTTTGAATGAGACAGACAGCAGGCTCTGCAGATCCACAGGCAAACTGATATATTAAATACATACTTATGTATCCATTTAAAATGTAGCTTACAGATGTACAAAATAAGCAGTGAGTTACATCTAGAAATTTGTTTACTTTTAAGAAAAAGTGTTAATTTTTTTTTTAATATAGGGAAATTGGAGTGAGAAATAAACTTACAATTTTGCTAAAAAAATGTTTGTCTTGGCATGAGATATAGCTGTTTATTTCCTTCTATTTGGCTTTCTCCTTATGTCCTGTTTTTTGAAAACATGCATTCCTGTGACCACCTAAATTGTAACTATTTGTCTCTTCCCATCTGGAGCAAAGAAGAGTGAGGAAAATAAAAGATGCATGGAAATAATTAGTCCATAAGACTAACAGGCCACACAACCCAGCTTCCATGGTTCTGAGACCTGAATAACTAGATGGTGCTGGGCTAACACTGCTGACCGCTCTGAAAGGGTCCTGGGGAGAGTGGAAGAGAAATGTGGACTAAAACTCACAATAATGAAAAACCAGGCTTACTGGTCTGATAGAGACTGGTAGAATCCCCAAGACTATGGCCCTTAGACACCTTTCAAGCCTTGACTTGAACTTTGAACTCACACCCATGGCACAACTTTCAGCCAAACAATAGACAGGTGTATACGGTGAACAACACTAGGGAGGTATGCACTCCTTAGAACAAGTAACTTTAAGGGACAGCATTTGCCCAGTGATAAAGCACAGAAAGTAGAAAAGGATAGGAGAGAGGGATGAATGGAAATAGTAAACACAGGGAGAAAGTGAGAAGAGTGCTGCTACATTGTGGGGATTGCAATAAATATTACAAAACAAAATGTATGAACTGTTGAATGGAAAATTTGCTCTGTAACTTTCACCCAAATGATAATAAGAAGTGAAAAAAAAAAAAAAAAAAAAAAAAAAAAGAAAACATACATTCCCACTGAGTAATGTTACTTTTTTTGAAAAATAGGTTTACTTGTGTACTGAAAGACAGTGTTATTGAAACACTGCCAAAGGTGAATATATCAGGAGCAATTTCTGGGTATTCTTTCAAACAATGCCCACACCAAATAAGTGGTAAGATCTTTTTGTTTGACTTAATAAAGCTACTTAATATGATAGGAGCTCTGGTAGCATAGTGGCTAAAGCACTTGACTGCTAACCAGAAGGCTGGCGGTTCAAATCCACCAGCCACTCCTCGGAAGGAAGGTTGGGCAATCCTACTTCCATAGTGATACTGCCTCGGAAACCCAAGGAGGGGTCACTATGAGTCCGGGCCGACTCGACGGCACATAACAACAACAACAACAACTTAATATGATGGGAGCTCTGGTGGCGTAGTGCCTAAGGTACTTGACTGCTTACCAGAAGGTTGGTGGTTCAAACCCACCAGCCACTCCTCAGAAGGAAGACTGGACAATCTACTTCTGTAGTGATACTGCCTCAGAAACCCAAAGAGAGGTCACTATGAGTCAAAGATGACTTGAGGGCACATAACAAAAACAACAACTTACTATAATTTATACAACAGTAACATAAAAATTTGTTTTATGGCTATAAAACAAAACCCTGCAGTATGGGAATAAACACCTCTAATGAAATTCTTTCAGTATAAAGTAAAAAATAGCCTTCATATAGACACTCCCCCAACACACACACACATACACACACTATAGTCCACTAAAAAGTATTTTCCTTGCAAAAGGGCTTGTCTTACTATTTAAGTTCTCACTTGTTTCCTTTCTTCTTCTCAATCTAAAATTTTACATGAATGTCATTATTAAACATATCAATTCAAATCAAAGGGAGCAATTATAAGTGTTTTGTTAACACTTTATTTAATGGTGAAATAGATATTTTAATAGATTAATTAGTGAATTAATCAAGCAGTGGAGTTAAGGAGAAAAGAGAGGCCAGGTCAGAAATCAAAACAAGAATTTAATATTGTTGCAAAATATGAAGGACATTGGCATTATTTTATTGCATTCATGTTAGAGTAGGAATTGAGTGGATTGAAGCAAAGCAAAACAAGATCTTAGGAGGGAAAGTGAGAAAAAGTGTATCAAGAAGAACAATCGCTAAGATAGAAATATGGGAGTTGCCCCTGGAAGAAAACTGTATTATTTGCTTTTATTTTCAGCTTGTAACAAAAACGTTTACATGGATCTAGATATGAAGGGCATGAACTATAATGCCTCTATTACTAAGTCTGCTCATGAATGTCAAGAGAGATGCACAAATGACATCCACTGTCATTTTTTTACATATGCCACAAGGCATTTTCCCAGCCCACAGCATCGGTGAGTAAGCTATAAACTTAGGTTATCCTAAGAATACCACATGTGGGTACCCAATGAAAAACAATATGGTAGTTCACTAAAAAATAATTTTTTTAGCCCACTTGATGTTAACGTTTATATTTTTAAAACCAAGAAAACTTTTCTATGATAACTACTCATAGTTTTCTTCCAAAAAACGCCTTTAACTTGGATACATTCAAACAAACAAACAAACAAACAAACAAACTTACTGCCATTGATTCCAATCCAACTCATGGCGACCCCTCCTTGGGTTTCCAAGGTAGGATCTCTATGGAAGTAGATTGCCCAATCGTCCTTCCAAGGAGTGGCTGGTGGGTTTGAACTGCCAGCCTTCAGGTTAGCAGTCAAATGCCTTAGGAACTAGGCCATCAGAGCTCCCATTGTTGTGGTAAGGAGTTTTGTTTATTTTAAATGCAGACACACACACACACAAAAGTGCTTAATCCATCTCCTAGCTAATTTCAAAACTGCTACACTTTTAAAATGATATTTTTTGAAACAATTCCAATTGGTCTGATTTAGCCCTCTGCAGCCTAAATAAGGCTAGCTAAAACTATTGAGTGAAAAATAAAAACCTATATACCTCTCTCTCTCTTCCAATAACAGTTCCTTTACAAAGACTAAACAGCTAAAGCCTACATGAAATGTTTGACTCTGTCCTGTACTGAATTTTGATTTATTACAGGAATAAAAGGCTGGGAGTTCAAACCCACCAGCCACTCCTTGAAAGGAAGGTTAGGCAATCTACTTCTACAGTGACACTGATTCCCAAACCCAAGGAAGGGTCGCTATAAGTCGCATCCCACTCAATGGCAGTGATTTTTTTGTTTGTTTAATCTTTTTAATAATCTGTGCTCTTCTCATTAAAAATTATTAGGGAAAAATGCCATTATTATTTTTTATATTTAGAAATATTTGAAATGTCTTAGATTTGAATAAGAATGCTTGGTGGTGCAAAGATTAAGCTCTTGGCTGCTCATCAGCAGGTTGGAGGTTTGAACTCACCCAGTAGCTCCGTAGAAGAAAGATCTGGCAATCTGTTTCCATAAAGAATACAGCCGACAAAAACTTTTTGGACAGCTCTACTCTGTTAGGTGGCATAGTGCCTAAGGCATATGACTGCTAACGTGAAGGCTGGCAATTCAAAGCCACTCCTTGGCAGGAAGACTGGGCATCTACTTCCGCAGAGACACTGCCTCGCAAACCCAAGGAGGGGTCGCTATGAGTTGTAATCGAGCAATAGACTCGACTGCAGTGAGGTTTTTTTTTTTTTTTTTTTTTAACTCTGTTAGATGAGGTTGCTATGAGTCAGAATCTACTTGACAGCACCCAGCAAAAATAACAACACAATTGGACAGTTCAGTACATTTATCTAAAGTCCAACGAAAAACATGAAGTTCAAATTATTAATATTATGCAAGTTAAATTATTAGTATTATAAATTCTACTTTAACATTAGATTTTGACATTCTGCTCTCCATATTCACAAGAAGATAAGTGAAAAGCAAATAAATCTATCAAAGATTTATTCCAAAAACAATAAAGAAACCAAAACAAAGTAAAACATAAATTAATAATTAATATTCCTTGACTTTTCTTTTGCTTAGGTCAAACAACAGTTTTTACATCTAAGACAATATGATGTGAATGCAAGCCAGGAAATTGTGAGTTCCTAGGCATTATGAAAAATCACAATGTTAAGACTGAAAAGGGTTTGCAAAACCACTAGTTTGTATACTACTCTCGTGATCACCCACTCATGCCATCGTGTAATTGATGAAGATAAAGCTAATCAAGTTTACATGACCACTTGATAGTGTCAATAATATGACTCAAGTTCACTCATCCAATGCCTTTAGATAAATTTTTCAGGGTAATTCCTTGCTCTACTGCACATGAGGTTGCTATGGGTTGGAATTGACTCTATGGCAAGTGTCTCTCTAAATAAGAATTTCGTATTATTTATTTTTTTCCTACTTATTAGAGGAATAAAACATGTTTCAATTTTTTTTTATTTTAAATCCAGTAATGTTTGTCTATTGAAGTACACCCAAACGGGGACACCAACCAGCATAACAAAGATCGATAATGTGGTGTCTGGATTTTCATTGAAATCCTGTGGGCTTTCCAGTCTGGGTAATTATTGTTTTCTTGATAAAGTAGTTTAACCATCAAATTGTAGGTTCTGATGATATGCTTGATAGACCTAATTTGGGATACCAATTTGTGTTCACTGATGAAATGAACCCAATGGTCTTTTACCTTCTTCATGTGATAAATTTCATTTTGTTCTATATAGATAATGCTTATATTTCATGTTTAAATAATTACTCCAGTGTTTCTAAATTTGAAAAAGAAATTTAAATCTTGGCATAAGGAAACTTTTTGGTATGGGGTTTTCAAATACCATGACTGGGATATTACTGACTTTTTGGGGAATAACTTTCATCACCACTTTTTTTTTTTCCCCCTTACACAGGTTGTATTAGGGACATTTTCCCTAGCACAGGGTTTTCAGACAGGAACATTGACAGTGTCTTGGCTCCTGATGTTTTTGTCTGTCGTCGCATTTGTACTCATCACCCCAATTGCTTATTTTTCACTTTCTTTTCCAAAGAATGGCCAAAAGAATCTGAAAGGTAAGGGGTTAATATTAAGAATAATTTATCTTTTAAAAACAGCCAATCAAAATCTGTCACTAAGAATTCTGAGTAATTAAAATTTTAATCTAAAATTCTATATAAGATAAACACTGCAAAGAATCCCTCGCCTCTCTCTTTATTCTTCACCTACTGACCACAACTCCAATGTTACCAAGGCCTCTTGTTTTCCCTTAACTTAAGAGGTCACAGGCTTTGGCAAGTAGAATTGAACAGTTTTGAATGGAATGAAGAAAATAAGAATGTCCTTTAAAAGACAACTTAGTAAGTGCCCTATTTAAGACCATTGAACTAGGAGAAGAAAGAGCTGGAAATTCAAGTCAAATCTTCACTGGTGAGGGGTAGAAATAAAGAACTGTATCAAGGGTTATGGGAGAAGGTGAAGTTTGAGAATTGAAATTCTGTTTCTCTACTGATAGATACTAACATGGGAAACCATAAAAAAGCAGAAGAAAATTTTTTGATCATAAAAGGACAATACCCATGCCTTGCCCCATACACCAAAATGATCTCAAGTTGGATCAAACATTTAAATGTAAAACCCCAAACCATAAAATTCATCAAAGACAAAATAGGGGCAAATCTAGGGTCCTTAATGTATGGCATAAATAGACTATCAAGCACAACCCAAAACTCACAAGCTGTGGAAGAGAAAGCAGATGACTGGGAGCTTTTAAAAATTAAATTCTTATGAGCATCAAAAGACTTCTCCAAAAGGGTAAAAAGAGAGGCTACAGATTGGGAAAAAATATTTGGCTATGACATATCTGACAAGGGACTTATCTCTAAAATTTATAGAAAACTTCAACTTTTCAACACCAAAAATCCAATTTTAAGATTGGCAAAAGACACGAACAGACACTTCACTAAAGAAGATACATAGGTGGCCAAAAACATATGAGGAAATGCTCACAATCATTAACCATTAGGGAGAAGCAAATCAAAACAACAATGAGATATCTCATCTCACCTCAGCAATGGTAATAGCAAAGTTCAACAAGGCAGAAAATAACAAATGCTGGTGAGAGTGTAGAGATACTGGAATTCTCATTCACTGCTGATGAGATTTGTAATATGGTATAGCCACTGTGGAAAATGGTATAGCATTTCCTTAGAAAATTGAAAATAGAAATACCATTTGATCCAGGAATTCCATTACTAGGAATATATCCTGATGAGTTGAGAACCAGGACATGAGGAGACATATGCACATCCATGTTTATCGCAGCACAATTCACTATAGCAAAGAGACGGAAACAAGGTAAGTTCCCATCAAGAGATGAATGGATAACCAAACTATAGTACATTCACACAATAGAATACTATGCAACATTAAAGAACAATGAGGAATCCATTAATCACCTCACAATGTGGATGAATTTGGAAGATATTATGCTGAGTGAAATAAGTCAGTCATAGAAGGACAAATATTGTATGAGTCCATTATTGTAAAAAGTGAAGGAGAGGTTTACATAGGGAAGGAAATTCACTTTGTTCTTTACTGGGGTTGGGAGGGAAAATTTCTGACTAGTCAGGGTCACATGTTGATTTTGGTGAGGGGAGGGGCTGTATGACAAGAATGGGTGACCCACATGGCGACAATGAGGAATGGGAGAACAAAGAAATGTGCACAAAAGATATAGACAACAGAAGCAAATACTATTACATGTACAATACTGCATTGCCAGTGGCAGCAAACACTAGGCTATGGGTAAATGCATAGACAGATGAGAAGATCAGATGAGGGTAGGTGAATAGGAATATATCCAAGACCAGGGAGGGATTTGGCTGAAGATAGTCTTACTGAAGATATGTACTTGTACTACAAAATTATCCACAAATATTACAGAAGTAACAGAGGACAATGTTGGAGTAGTTTCTCAGAGGCAACCAAACATGTTGAGGGAGAGAATCACCCAGTCTGCAGGCTCAGGACCATAGTTTTGAGAGACATCATGTTCAATTGGCACAATATAGTACATAAAAATCTTGTTCTACATCCTATTTTGGTTAGTAGTGACTGGAGTCATAAAAGCTTTCAAGTGTCATCTAAGATGAAACTATTTGTCTCCTCTCATCTGGAGCAAAAAAGAGTGAAGAAGAAAAAAAAAAAAAAAAAAACAAAACAACTAATGCAACATACTACCCTCGAGTCAGATCCAACTCATAGTGACCCCTCCTTGGTTTTCTGAGGTGGTATCACTACAGAAGTAGATTGCCCGACCTTGCTTCTGAGAGTGGCTGGTAGGTTTGAACAACCAGCCTTCTGGCTAGCAGTCAGCCTTCCTGTTAGCAGTCAAGTGCCTTAGACACTGTGCCACCAGAGCTCCCAAAGAAAATCAAAGTCATTTGGAAACAATTAGTCTTAAGATATGTTGGACCACAAGGACCTCAGCCTGAGACCAGAAGAACTAGATAGTGCCTGACTACCAATACCAAATACTTGGAAAGGGATCAAAATTGGAGATCCTGGATAGAGTGGGAGGAAAAATTTGAAACACAAAAATGACCAAAAGTACTGGTTGGATAGAGACTGGTGGAACCCCTGAGACCATGGCCCTGGGTTATCCTTTGGGCTTTGAAATGGTCTCCTGTGGATTAGCTCTGAGCTAAATAGTAGAAAAACCTACATGCAGAACACCTAGCCAAAGAAGATGCATCCCCTTAGATGAGTCAACCATGAGACATCAGATGGGTAGCATTAACATAGAGAAGGAAATTGGACAGACAGACAGGAATGCATAGATAAAAAGGGCACAGGGAAGGGGTAGTCATGGGAGGACAAGGGAGGAGAGATTTTTATGGTTGGGGATTATAATCAGGGCTGTGAAACCAAATGTATATGAACTCTTGAGAGCAAAATGAACCTGCTTTGCAAATTTGCACCTAAGTCACAGTAAAAAATTGAAAGGAAAAAAAAAAAAAAAAGAACACTTCCTAGAGCTGATGTTGTTAGCGCCCTCAAGTCACTTTCAACCCTTATGACCCTATGTTAAATAGAGCAAAACACTGCCTGGTCCTGCGTCATCTCCACAATCATTGCTATGCTTGAGCCCATTGTTGCAGCCACTGTGTCACTCCATCTCCTCGAGGTTCTGCCTTTTTTTGCTAACCCTCTACTTCACCAAGCATGAAATCCTTCCCCAAGGACTGGTCCCTCCTAATAACAAGTCCAAAGTATGAAAGATGAACTCTGGCCATTCTCCTTTCTAGGGAGCATTCCAGCTTTACTTCTTCCAAGACAGATTTGTTTGTTCTTCTAGCAGTCCATGGTATTTTCAGTATTCCTCACCAACACTACAATTCAAATGAATAATTTTTTTTAGGTTTTCCTTATTCACTTCCAACTTTCACATGCCTATGAGGCTATGAAAAGACAATATAGCTTGGGTGTGGCACACTTAGTCTTCAAAGGCTTTTTTTTTCTTTTTTTCTTCAACACTTTAAAAGAGGTCTTTTGCAGAAGATTTGCTGAGTGCAATACATCATTTGATTTTTTGACTGCTGCTTCTGTCAGCATTGATTGTGGATCCTAGTAAAATGAAATCCTTGATAACTTTGATTTTTTTCTCCAATTATTATGATGTTGCTTATTGATCTAGTTGTGAGCATTTTTGTTTTCTTTACGTTGAAGTGTAATCTACACTGAAGTCTTTTTAAGTGCTTCAAGTCTTCTTCACTTTCAGCAAACAAGGTTGTGCCATCAGTGTATGGCAGGGTGTGAATGTATCATCTTCCAATTCTGATGTCATTCTTCTGTACTTAGTCCAGTTTCTGGGATTTTTTTTTTACTCAGTATACAGATTGAGTAAGTATGGTGAAAAGACACAATCATGACACACAGCTTTCCTGATTTTTAAACCACCCACTATCCCATTGTTCTGTTTGAATGACAGCCTCTTGGTCTATATACAGGTTTCTCAAGAGCACAGTTAAGTGTTCTGGAATTCCCATTCTTCACAATGTTATCCATAATTTGTTGTGATCCACACAGTTGAATACCTTTGCACAGTCAATAAAGCACAAGTAAACATCTTTCTGGTATTGTTTGCTTTCAGCTAAGATCCATCTGACATTAGCATTGATATCCTTCCTTCCATGTTCTCTTCTGAATCCATCTTGAATTTCTGGCAGTTCATGTCAATATACTGCTGCAGCTGTTTTTTAATTATTTTCAGCAAAATCTTATTTGGGTGTAATTTTAATGATATTGTTTGATAATCTTCACATTCTGTTGGATCACCTTTCTTTGGAATAGGCACAAATCTGAATCTCTTCATCCAGTTGGCAATGTAACTGTCTTTGAAGTTTCTTGGCATAAAGGAGTAAGTGCTTCCAGCATTGCATCCATTTATTGAAACATCTCAGTGGGTAGTCAGTCAATTCCTGGAGTCTTGTTTTTTGCCAATGCCTTCAGTGCAGCTTGGATTTCTTTCTTCAATACCATTGCTTCTTGATCATATGGTGACTCATGAAATGCTTGAACATTGACCAGTTATTTTTGGTACAGTGACTGTGTGTTCCTTCCATTTTCTTTTGATGTTTCTTACAGTATTCAATATTTTGCCCACAGAATCCTTCAATGTTGCAACTCAAGGCTTGAATTTTTCTTCAGTTCTTTCACTTAAGAAATGCCAAGAGTGTTCTTCTCTGCTGATATTTTAACTTCAGGTCTTTGCACATTTTATTATAATACTCTACTTTGTCTTCTTGAGCTGCCCTTTGAAATCTGTTCAGTTCTTTCATTTCAGTATTTCTTCCATCCTCCTTGGCTACTCTCCATTTCAAAAGCAAGTTTCAGAGTCTCTTCTGACATCCCCTTTGGTCTTCTCTTCCTTTTCTGTCTTTATAATGACCTTTTGCTTTCTTCATGTATAGTGTGTTTGTTGTCATCCCACAACTTATCTGGTCTTTGGTCATTAAATTCAATGTGTCAGATTTGTTCTTCAGATTGTCTCTAAATTCAGGTGGGACATTACTCAAGGTCATATTTTGAACTTGTGAACTTGTTTTAATTTTCCTCAGCTTCAACTTGAACTTGAATATGAGTAATTGATGGTCTGTTCCACAGTCAGCTTCTGGCCTTATTCTGGCTGATGATAGTTAACTTCTCCATCATCTCTTTCCACAGATGTCAATTTGATTCCTGTGTATTCCATCTAGCAACATGTATAGTCCCTGTTGATGTTGTTGGAAAAAGATACTTGCAGTGAATAAGGCATTGGTCTTGCAAAATTTTATCATACAAACTCTGGCATCATTTTTATCACCAAAGCCATATTTTTCAACCTACACTTCTTTGTTTCCAACCTTCAGATTCCAATCACCAGTACTTATCAATGCATGTCGAAGGCACATTGGATCAATTTCAAAGTGTGGAAGTTGGTAAAAGTCTTCAATTTTTTCATCTTTGACTTTAGTGGTTGGTGTGTAAATTTGAATAATAGTAGTAGTAACTTGTCTTCTTGTAGGCGTATGGATATTAAGCTATCACTGGCAATATTGTACTTTATGATAGATCTTGAAATGTTCTTTTTGGTGATAAATATAACACTATTCCTTTTTAATTTGTCATTCCTAGCATAATAGAGCATATGATTTTTCAATTAAAAATATCCAATACTAATACATTCTAGCTCATTAATGCCTAGGATATTGATCTTTATACATTCCATTTCATTTTTTTTCAACTTCCAGTTTTCCTAGATTCATAATTTATACATTTCACACTGCAACAGGTGGTAGATATTTGCACCTGTTTCTTCTTATTTGAATTGTGCCACACCAGCAAATGAAGGTCTTGAAATCTTTATTCCATCTACATCATTAAGGTTGACTCCACTTTAAGGAGGCAGCTCTTCCCCTGTCATATTTTGAGTTCCTTCCAACCTGAGGGGCTCATTTTCCAGCACTATATCAGACAATGTTTTACTGCAATTCATAAGATTTTCATTGACCTTTTTCATCAGAAGTGGACCACCTCTTCCTTCTTCTTGGTCTATCTTAGTCTTAAAGCTCCAGTGAAACCAGTGTACCATTAGTAACCCAGCTGGTATTTGAAATACCAGTGGCATAGCTTCAGAATCACAGTAACCTGCAAGCCACCACAGCACAACAAACTGATAGATGAGCCACCAATCTTATTATGATGTTTGTCCTAGAACTTCTGCATTTCATTAATAAGATTCACACACACGCACACACACACACACAATCTTATAACTAAGCAAACTTTTAGACGTGGATTTCTAAATACTGCCTGGGCCAGCATCCTCAGAGTCCTTAGCATATGCTTAACTTGGTTCTTGATTTTTGGGGAAAGGATCTCCAGAGCAATCTAGCCAAGGTAAACTCTTGAATTACTTGCCCAACCATTGAATGTGGCTGTAAATTCAAAAGTTCCAGATTTGTTACATGAAAATATATCTGTTACTTTCATACGCTCAACAAATTTAATTTATTTATTTAGTACCTATTATGTGCCAGGAAGTGAGAGGAAGGTGATGTACTCTGCTTCTGTAAAGATTTGCAGTGTTGGAAACCCAGTTCTACTCTGTCTTATAGGGTCCTTATGAGTCAGAATCAACTTGATGGCAATGGGTTTCAGTTTGGTTTGTATATGCCAGGCATTGTTTTAAGCACTGAGCATACCACTAAATAGATAAAACAAACAACAACAGCAACAACAACAAAAACCTTGCCCTAGTGTTGGTTACATTGTTACGGGAGACACAGACAATAAATAAAATAAAAAGATAGTATGTTAGACTGTGTGGCTGTTAAGGTTATGTGTCAAGTTGGCTGGGCCTGGTTTTGAGTGGCTAGGCAGTAGTGATTTCCCATGAGGAGACTGGTAATCAACTCCATGGTGGAATCTGCTGTGAGTAGCTAAGTACCTGTCTTAAGGATGTGATCTGCTTCTAATATATAAGAGGAAGCTTTGAAAAAGGTCTTGGAGCTTTTTGGCATGCTAGGATCCTGCATGTAGCTTATTCTTCATTCAGCAGCCTGCCATGTTGTTTGCCAATCTTAGGATTATTCCTGGACTAGAACCAGTGGCCTGCCATGTTGTTTAATAATCTTGAGACTGTACCATTTTACTTGTTTACATTGGGTTTGTCAGCATCAGCAGCTAGCAGCTGCCTATGTTAAGAGAAGCCTCCAGCTTCAGTGCAATGGGAGCAAGAGGCAAAGCTGAAGCCCAAGGTTGAGGGACCTTCACCCAGCCCCTAGACTTGGCACTTTGAACTAGGACTTCTAACCTCCTGAATTATAAGAGAATAAACTCCTGTTTGGTAAAACCATCCACTTGTGGCATTTCTGTAACAGCAACACTAGAGAACCAAAAGATATGGTGACAAGATCTATGGAGAAATAAAGCAGTGAAGGAGGATACAGATTTTTAGGAAAATTATATACCTTAATTATTTTAAATAAAAATGAAAACCAAAACTACTGTCATCAAGTCGATTCAAACAAAACCTCACAGAAAAGATGACATTTGCTCAGACATCTAAATGAGGCAAGGGAGAAAATCATGTGACCATATGTGAGAAAAAAAAATCCAGGAAAAGTGCATAGGTCCTGAGGCAGGCTCACTCCAAATACAGTGGAACAAGTAGAGTCATGTGGCTGGAGTAGAGTGAGAAAAAGGGAGACTGATAGGACCTGAAGTCAGTAGGAGAAAATTATGTAAGGTCAGGTAACATTTTAGATTGTTTACCGAGTGAAAAGGGAAATGATTAGGAGCAGTGGAATAACATGAGAAGACTTATGTTTCTATAGGAAAATTTAGCCCAATGAATTGAGAAAAGTCTGTAGGGGGTAAAGGGTAAACCCAGACCAAAGGGGAGACAATTACAAAAATCGATGGAGCAAGAGATAATAGTTCTTCCTTGGAGCTGAATGGAGGTGATAGACAAAGAAGGCTGGAATTTATTGACAAGATAGAGCCAGTAAGATTTCTGATGGATTGGATGTGGAATGTGAAGGAAACAGTAAGTAATGGCTGCAAGATTTTTGACTGCAAGAATTGGGAAGATGGAAATGCTATTGACCGAGGTACAGAACATTATGTGAGGAACAGTTTCCAGGGGAAGATCAGGAGTTTTGTTTTGGATAGGGCAATTTAAGATGCCTATTAGACATCTAAGGATCTCTGGTAGCATAGTGTCTAAGGCAGTTGACTGCTAACCAGAAGGCTGGCAGTTCAAACCCACCAACCACTCCTCAGAAGGAAGGTTGGGCAATCCTACTTCTGTAGTGATACTGCCTCGGAAACCCAAGGAGGGGTCGCTATGAGTCGGGGCCAA
>NW_006921802.1:1963309-1969119 GCF_000298275.1 Orycteropus afer afer
TTTTTTTTTTTGGTGGGGGGGGGAATCATTGATCTTTTTCTTTGTATTATTCCATTGTACAAAATAATAGCTATAAGAGGAGAAATACATGTGATCCTTAATACAGATTTTGATGGGAACATGTCTAGACTTGGCTGTTTAATTTTAAATGAACTAAAATTAAATAAAATTAACAACTTATTTGCTTAGCTGCACTAGGTACATTTTAAGTTCTCAATAGCCACATATGACAAATGGCTACCACACTGAATGGGCAGACACAGGATTTTTCTATCATTGAAGAAAGTTCTATTGGACTTTCCAATTGAAGTGCACACAGTACTGCTCTGGGCCATGGCTGTGTGCTAATTAGAAAAAGTGGCTCCCTTCTAAGCAAATGCTACCTGTACATGAACCTGCAAAGGGCTTCATTTACCCAATCATAAGCCTGAAGCAACCCTGGATAGACATCCAGGTGATATAAAAATTCGTGAATCTTTGAGATAGTCCTGAAAGGAAGGAAACAAAGATGACAGATGCTAAGAACATTGAAAACAAGCTGAGAAAATGTTTGCCAAGTCAAATGGTTTCATTTTGAAAATGTGTCTATAACCTGGGGATCATGGAGGCTGACTCAGTGATTCATGAGGAATACTTTCAAAATAAGAAATCTTCACTATTTAATGCCAACATGTGCTAACAACCTGCTATATGTGCTGTAAAAATGTTTATGAACCAAAACCAAACTCACTGCCGTCAAGTTGTTTCTGACTCATAGTGACCTCCATTGGGTTTCTGAGGCTGTAAATCTTACAGAAGTAGATTGCCCAGTCTTCCTTCCATGAAGCAGCTGGTGGATTTTAACCACTGACCTTCCAGTTAGCAGTCAAGTGCCTTATCCACTATGTCACCATAGCTCCTTAAAAATGTTTATATATATGTGCATATATATACACACACACATACACACATATGTATGTATATATATGCTTTTTAACAATTCACCCTTGTTTTCTGTTAGAAATCTTTGTCTCCTGAAATCATCTAAAAGTGGATTGCCAAGTACACGCCACAAAAAGGACAATGTTTTTTCTGGTTTCAGTCTACAAAGCTGCCGACACAGCATCCCAGGTAGACTATGGAAGCACTTTCTTCTGATTGAGATCAACAAATCCTGAGGAGATGGATGAATGCTAAGGTTATTTGTCTCACATCTGATGTGTGATTTGTTGTCTAGTGTTTTGTCATTCTTCATTTTACCATAACATTGATTTCTTGGGAGAAGAACTGGACATTGTTGATGTGGAAGGGCATGAAGCCTGTCAGAAAATGTGCACTAATGCTGTACGATGCCAATATTTTACCTATTCCCCACCTCAAGAACCTTGCAACAAAAGGAAGTAAGACATATTTAGAGTTCTATAGATGCCTCCGCCCCATCTCTTTACAAGGTCTATTGTGTTTATTACATTTTGTTTCCTACATGCAGGGGTAAATGCTACTTAAAATTTTCTGTGAATGGATCCCCAACTAAAATACTTCACGGCAGGGGAGGCATCTCTGGTTACACATTAAGGTTATGTAAAATGGATAATGGTGAGTATTATGTTCCTTGAAAAAGTGTTTCTGAGGAGTTTGTCTATATGAGTATATCATTACTAAGGGAGTTAATAACAGACACAATGGGGAGAACAGTTAGTAAAAGAAATTTAGATTCAATTTTCTGTTATTTTTCACTCCTATCACCCAGAATGATCATGTGTTATAAATAAGATATTGAGCCTTGAGTAAAGTCTGCATTGCCTAGTGTTAACTGAACATGTACTTTAATTTTTACACATTTATACAACTGGTATTTCAAGGTGAGACCCAAGTTCTTATGTTTGATTCTTTTTTATCAAAATGAAAGATCTTTCTTTTCATCCTCTATAATTGAAATATCAATCAATACTTTGGTTAATCAAATTATGCATTTTCTTCCCATTGGCTGGTATTTGATCTTTAATTAAAGAATAAATAGCCATATTATGTTAAAAATTATGAATCTATTCAGGAAATACCAGAATAACTCATTCTCAGGAACCTCAAGAGTTCTGCATACTTATGAATATTGACAAAATTATAGTAATAATTACTATAAACATAATAATTACTATAAACATTAATGTGTAATAATGAAGGTTGAAGGATGGAAACAGAAATAGTGACTAGATTAATTAAGACCTATAATAATAAAAAGTACAATAAAAATCAGATCAGCTGTGAATTCATCCCAATGTTTCATCTCTGGTAGTAGTAGCAATGATGGCTTGTAGGCAAATAGAATTATTCTAACGAACAGAAACCTCAACAGGAAGTGGCATACCAGAAACACTCTTCCCTTAATTAACAGGATAACATACTATTAAAACTCACTGCCATAGCATCCATTCTGACTCATTGGGTTTTTGAGGTGGTGAATCTTTACAGAAGTAGATTGCCCCATTTTCCTTCCAGGGAGTGGCTGGTGGGTTTACACCACCAGCCTCCTGGTTAGCAGTGAAATGACTTAGGGACTACACCACCAGAACACCTTAACTTGTTCTAGCTTTAGTATTTATTGATTTACCTAAAGCTAGTTGTTTTTAGATTGTAACTTAATTGTTTAGTATCCAACTTTGCAATACACTATAAATGAAGGTGATATAAGGAATAAAATGGAAGTAATAATCACACTTTGCAATAGTTTTATAGACATAAAAATTATGTGTGTCAGAATCATTTGCTGTACTGAGAAGATTAATCAAATCTTAACCTCTGAGAACTTGTTTTGTAAAACCTACAGATGTTGAATTGTGCTCAATATTAGTATCCTAGCTAGGAAGCTATAGCTTGCTATAGTTTAGAGGAGCTCTGACAGGTATCTTTAGATGGCCTATGCCTCTTTAAGAAGCCAGCCAACTAGGTTGTATCTCATATATTCCTTGTTGTCCTCACAGTAAATTTACCTGAAACAAGAAGAAACATCCAAAATAATTATTGTCTTAGTTCTACTACATTAGACCAGACAGAGAAAATTTTGTTGTTAGTGATGTTGCCACAGTATTTAAATGGGACCAGCACTTACAACTTGATGAACTGCAGAATATATTTCCTTCCCTCTTTCCTTCATTATATTCTCTTCTGTTGAATTTGTAGATTCTGGCCTATAGAGATTGTAGACTACTAGGTGTAGAGTGAATACTGCAGCAGAGAATATAAGAGGAAGGAAAAGAAAAGCTTATGTCTTTTCTAGTGAACCTTCTGAAGTAGGTAAAACTAGATCATGAGGCTTTATTGCACTATATTGGATGATATAATATCCTAATATGAGAAGAAATATCTAATAGAGATGTTTATTGTGTCCTGTACTGTCATTGGTCTACAATATACTAGTAGTTTTTGAAGATATATAGCAAATGCCATCAAAAGAAAAAAATTTCTTAATACAAAATATAATGTTAAACAGATGTCTTCATACTTTTGTTTAAACTGCAAAACAAAATTGAATGAACATTAAGAGCTATGACTCTTATAAGGTTTTGTTGAGTCATTTACCACATATTTTAGTTATTGCATACCTATTAGTTTTTCTAAATGTTGACTTTCAGGCTATTTCGTAGCTTGTACATTATAAAGGCTTTGCAATAATTCCAGAATATAGAAAAAAAAAATCTTTAAAACAGCCTTCTAAAATTCATCCTCACCCTATCCACTCTCAAAGAGCACTCTCTGGAACTCTATTTTCAGTCTGTCAGCCTGTTCAGGCTTCCACAAACATATCACACTCATTCCTACCTCACCTTGCTATCAGTTGATGCCTCTTGAATTCCCTTTTCTCCTGATAGCTCCTTCTATTTCAACCCTACGCCAGAACTCCACACTCATTTCCTATTGAGGAAATAAAGACCCAAAGAGGTTGTTTTACACTCACAAAACTAGTGACTATACCATCTCAAATTTGGCTCTTGCATAGTGACTCTTCTGCTAACTTTGACTAAGAATATAAAGCGTATCTGAGCTTCTAAGTTTTGCTATTCTAAGTGTGGCCTTGGCACAGCATAAAAGCAAACATCCCATCAGCATCATCTGGAAGCTTATTTGAAAGAGTTTCAGACCCTGCTGAACCAGAATCCACATTTAAATAGATCCCCAGGGATCCATATGTACATTAAAGTTTTAGAAGCAGTGCTCTGGAATACTATTGTCTATGAACACCCTTGTTCCACACCACCTGTGTTGCTGAGGTAGACTTAACCAAGGTGCCACTCAGGAGGTAGACTCTCCTGTTTGACATTTCAGAAGGTGGAAATAGGATGAACCATTCCATCAAAGACAGTCAAGAAGGAAGGAAGCTGAGGGATGAGTCTGAGTCAAAGTCTTTTGAAAGAAGCAGAAGCTGACCCAAGAGAACCACAAATAGTCAAGGCCAAAGGGCAGAAGCAGTACACAGACAAAAGTATGGATGTTTAGAACAGGAGTGGGTGGGAGCAAAGGTCAGCCTGAATGGAGGGAAGCATGGGAGCAATTGGATATTTGAAGAGATGCTCAATTTTACTCTGTAACAGTAGTTCTAAAACTATATAAGGGCTTGTTGAATCAGATTGTTGCGTTTCACCCCCAGAATTTGTGATTCACTCACTAGGTCTGGGGTGGGTCTCAAGAATTTGTATTCTACATAAGTTCTTAGATGATATTGCTAGTCTGAGAAGTACACTTTGACAACTACTGTTTAAAAGAGCCATTAGTATTATCATTTTAAGAAGTATAAGACCTCCTTATAGTACCAGATAAAGATGGCAGAATCCTTTGGGATAAGCAATTATGTGTACTTTATGAAGATAAATGTGGCATGTTTTGCTTTGCCAACTTGATTACAGTTTCTTGAAGTCAAACGCATGGTAAACTAATGAATTGTGGGAATGTTTTTACTCTTTGTGCCTGAAGAAACATAACTGTTAATGGAAAATGAAGACTTAGCAAACTACTCATTGCAAACTTTCTGTTGTAGTGTGTACAACTAAAATAAACCCCAGAATTGTTGGAGGAACTGCATCTGTCTATGGTGAGTGGCCATGGCAGATAACTTTACACATCACGTCACCCACCCAAAGACACCTGTGTGGAGGCTCTATCATTGGGAACCAGTGGATATTAACAGCTGCTCATTGTTTTGACCAGTCAGTATCATTTCTGTTTATATTAACTCGCCATTCTCATACATATATGAAATCTATTGTTGGTATAATAGTAAATAAATAATTTCAAAATATAAATTATCCTATGTATTTGCTAAATTAGTTTTCCATCTTTTTTTTTTGTTGTTGTTGCTGTTGTTATGTGCTGTGAAGTCGGACCCGACTCATAGTGATCCTTCCTTGGGTTTCCAAGGCAGTATCACTATGGAAGTAGATTGCCCAACCTTCCTTCCAAGGAGTGGCTGCTGGGTTTGAACCGCCAGCCTTCTGGTTAGCAGTCAACTGCCTTAAGCGCTATGCTACTTTAGTGAAGAAAAAAAAAAAAAAAAGAAAGAGTCACTCACATTCCACTAGCTCCAGAGTAGACATAGGAACATGACTGTTTGCATGCTATTGCACTTTTCCTTTTAAATACATTCCTCTCCCCAGGGCTTTCCAATTATTTCACATAAGAGCACATCACCTTCTGTGCACTGGCTCAGAACAAAACTCAGAAATAATTCTTATTCTCTGAATCTATTTCCCCAATCTTCTCACCTCTCCCCTGCCTTCCCATGTCCCTGCCTCCTTTCTTTCCTTCCTTCCTTCTCCCTCACTTCATCCTCCTTTTTCTTC
>NW_006921802.1:1969929-1978453 GCF_000298275.1 Orycteropus afer afer
CTTGGGTTTCTGAGGCAGTATCACTACGGAAGTAGGATTGCCCAACCTTCCTTCCGAGGAGTGGCTGGTGGGTTTGAACCGCCAGCCTTCTGATTAGCAGTCAAGTGCTTTAGCCACTATGCTACCAGAGCTCCTAAAGAGTACATTATGCATCCTCAAATTAAATTTCCTACTTAGTTCAATTTCAATACTGTTGATATTGAGTCAGCTCCAACTTCCGGCAACCCTAAGTACAACAGAAGGAAACAATGTCTGCTCTTGTGCCATCCTCACAATTTTTACTATACTTGAGCCCATCCTTGTAGCCAATGTGTTAATAGATCTCAATTGAATGTTGTCCCCTTTTTCATTGACCTCTCTACTTTACCAAGCAAATCCTTCTCCAAGGACTGGACTGGTCTTTTCTCATAACATAACATAACTTGGCCATTCTTGCTTCTAAGGAGCATTCCAGTTGTACTCCTTCTAAGAAAGATTTATTTTTCCCCTCTAGGAGCTCTGGTAGCATAGTGCCTATGGCACTTGACTGCTAACCAGAAGGCTGGCGGTATACTGCCTCGGAAACCCAAGGAGGGGTCTCTATGAGTCGGGGCTGACTCCATGGCAAATAACAACAACAACAACAACTAGTAGTCCATGGTATTTTCAGTATTCTTTGCCAAAACTACAATTGAAATGCATCAATTCTTCTTCAGTCTTCCTTATTCATTGTCCAACTTTCCATATGAAGCTACTGAATATACAATGGCTTGGGTCAGGCACACCTTAGTCTTCAAAAGTGACATCTGATCTTCAACACTGTAAAAGGGTCTTTTGCAGCAGATTTTCCAAGTACAATATGTCATCTGATTTCTTGGCTGCTGCATCCATGGAATCCAAGTAAAATGAAATCCTTGACAACTTCAATTTTTTTCCCTCCATTTATCAAATGTTGCTTATGGTCTAGTTGTGAGGATTTTTGTTATATTTAGGTTGAGGTGTAACCCACACTGAAGGCTTTTTGTACTTCATCAGTAAATTCTTCAAGTAATCTATACTCTCAGCAAACAAGGTTGTGTCATCTGCATATTATAGGTTGTTAATGAGTCTTTCTTTAATCCTGATTCCACATTCGTCTTCATACAGTCCGGTTTCTCTGATTATTTGCTCAGCATATAGATTGAATAAGTATGGTGAAAGGGTACAACCTTGACACCTACCTTTACTGATTTTAAACCAGTTCAGATGTCTTCCTCTTGGTCTATGTACAGGTTCCTCATGAGCACAACTGTTTGGGAATTTCCATTCTTCATAATGTTACCCCTAAATGGTTATGATCCAAGTAGTTGAATAAGGAGCTCTGGTGGCACAGTACCTAAGGTATTTGACTGCTAACCAAAAGGTTGGCAGTTCAAACCCACTAGCCACTCCACAGAAGGTAGATGAGATAATCTACTTCCATAAAGATTTCCCACCTTGGAAACCCAATAGGGATTGCTATGAGTCACAATTGACTCGATGGCAGTGTGTTTGATTTTTTTTGTATACAGTTTAATGCCTTTGCATAGTCAATAAAACACAAGTAAATATCTTGCTGGTATTCTTTGCTTTCAGCCAAGATCTATCTGACATCAACAATGACATGAGAAAAGGAACATGTCTCATTACCCATCCTCTTCCAGATCCAACTTGAATTTCTGGCAGTTCCCTGTTCATGTACTGCTGCAACTATTTTTGAATTACCTTCAGCAAAATTTTACTTTCATGTGATATTAATGACACTGTTAGACAATTTCTGCATTCTGTTGGATAACCTTTTTATGGAATGGGCACAAATATGAACCTCTTGCAGTTGGTTGGCTAGGTAGCTGTCTTCCAAATTTCTTGGCATAAACAAATAAACGCCTCCAGTGCTGCATTCATTTGTTGAATCATCTCAAAGGGTATTCCACTATTCTTTGAGCCTAGTTTTTCACCAATGCCTTCAGTGTAGTTGGATTTCTTCCTTTACTACCATCAGTTCTTGATCATATACAATCTCCTAAAATGATTGTATGTTGACCAATTCTTTTTGGTACAGTGACTCTGTGTATTCCTTCCCTCTACTTTTGATACTTCCTGCATTGTTCAATATTTTGCCCATAGGATCTTTCAGTATTGCAAGTCAAGGCTTAAATTTTTTCTTCAGTTCATTCAATGGGAGAAATTCCAATTCAGACTGCTGCCTCTTGGTCTATGTACTGGTTCCTCATGAGCACAACTAAGTGTTCTGGAATTCCCATTCTTCATAATGTTATCCATAAATTGTTATGATCTATACAGTTGAGTGAGGAGCTCTGTTGGCACAGTGCCTAAGGTATTTGACTGCTAACCAAAAGGTTTAAAATCAGTAAAGGTATGTGTCAGGGTTATATCCTTTCACCATTGTTCTTCTCTTTTGGATTTCTAATTCCATGTCTTTGCACATTTCATTATAGTACATCGTCTTCTGTAGCTGTCTTTTGAAATTTTCTGTTCAGCTCTATTACATCTTCATTTGGCTTTAGCTACTATCTGTTCAAGAGTAAGTTTCAGAGTCTCTTCTATATCCTTTTTGGCCTTTTCTTCCATTCCTGTTTTTCTAATGACTTGATGACCATTTGTTTTCTTCATGTATGGTGTTCTTGATGTCATCCCACAACTCATCTGATCTTTGGTCATTGGTATTCAATGTGTCAAACCTATGCTTCAGATGGTCTCTAAATTCAGTGCTCTCAAAAACAAAACTCACTGCCATTGAGTTGATTTTGACCATAGTGATCCCAATTGTGTTTTCAAGGGTATAGTAGATCTTTATGGAAACAGACAGCCTCATCTTTCTTCCACAGAATGGCTGGTAGGTTCAAACCACCCACCTTTTGGTTAGCAGCCAAATGCCTTAACCACTACACCATCAGAGCTTCTTAAATTGAGTACTAATCAAACAACAATAACAACAAAAACTCCAGCTGGTGAGTGTGTTTAAGTATTCCAGGGAATTTTAGTTGACCAACTTACTCTTTTCTACTTTAGTATCTTCTGATTTATTTTTAAACACCATTTTCTTTGTTTTTGTTTCCTATCAGTGTTCTGTCAGTATGATTCCTCTAATTATGATTCAGAGTCACCAACCTCAAAGATAAATTTAGATCAATAGTCCCCTTTACTGTAATAATGGGAAAATGGAGGAACAAGAAGTCCAATTTAATTTCTTAGGGCCACAATGACAGGGTTGAGACTAGAACTCAGGGCTCTTTGTGTATGTGTGTGTGTGAGTATGTGTGTGGGAGTGGGTGGGTATTATGGAGAGTGGAAAAAGCATTCATTCACTTTATATATTTAATGTAAGATAAAGACTAACCCAGGAGCTCCTAGCTAGGAGGAATATTTGAGTGAAAAATAGCATGAAATTACTTTTTTCTATTAAAAGCTCATATATTAGATATTTTGCAATAGCCCATTAAATAATTATGTCACTCAAAACATCTGGGAATGATTCTGGTAAAGAAAATTTCATTTCTTCTATTGTTTGCTCTTTAGGTTAGAGTCACCTAAAATTTTGCGTGTCTATAGTGGGATTTTAAATCAATCAGAAATAAAGGATGATACACCTTTCTTTGGGGTTCAAGAAATAATAATTCATGATCAATATGAAATGGCAGAAAGTGGGTATGATATTGCCTTGTTGAAACTCGAAACAACAATGCATTATACTGGTATGTAGAAATTTAACTGGAAAACTTATACCCAATAATGACCTAGATATAATGTTGAACACTATGAGATTCATAGCCGAACTTTACCAATCTCTTTTCCTGTTACTGTGAAAGGGAAAGAGTCTGCAGAGCTAGTTTTTCAATATGTTATGACTGACCTTTCTTGGTTATTGGATCTTATTATGAGGGTGTGGGAGAAGAGAGAAAAAGTTTTATCTAAGATTCTGCAGATACACAGAATGACACAATTTAGTTATCTATTGTAATATTAAAGATGATTAAGTCTAATGCTTCCCTTTTAGGTATGAGAGAATTGAAGGTCACACTAAGTAACTTGTTCAGGGTCATAAACTGGTTAGAGTGACGAAGTTGGTGAGGAGGGGTTTGACTTAGCTCTCTCTTTTCCCTTAGCCTTGTGATGTATTATACAAAATACTGTACAGAAGGGATGGAAATATATGACAATGAAACAAAAACTGAGTATAAAAATAGAGAAAACACTAAATAATATAAGTTGAAAGACAAGAGTCTCTCTTGGAAAAGAAGATATATTTTGCTTCTGATAATTAAACTGTAATTTTTAAAATTTAGATTCTCAACGACCCATATGTCTACCTCCAAAAAGTGACAGAAATGTGATATATACTAATTGCTGGGTGACTGGATGGGGGTACACAAAATTAAGAGGTAAAAAAAATGATGATTTAATATATGATTTATCCTAAAGATAAGAATGTATTTTATTCATAACATTCCTACTGTATCAACTCATTTAGCAAAATGTCAGTAAAACAGCATTATTCAATTACAGAAAATCTATTCATAAAGCTAGAAGGAAAAAAATCCCCCAGGTGAGGATAATAGCATGTCTGTTTGACTGGAAATCTTAAATATGAATCTATATCTCTTTAAGACCAAAAACCAAACCAACTGCCATTGAGTTGATTCTGACTCATATCTACTGTATAGGACAGAATAGAACCTTCTTATGGGATTTCCAAGACTGTAAATCTTTTATGAAAGAAGTCTGATGTATCTTTCTTACATGGAGCAACTGCTGGGTTCAAACTGCCACCCTTTTGGTTAGCAGCCAAGTGCTTCGACCACTTAACCAAATCTCTTAAAGACTAATAATTTTAAATGAAATTTAATGTTAAACTTAGCCCTTTTCAGTAAATGTCCTAGATTATTATCCAATTTTTTTCTAGAAAGTCATTCCAGTTAGAACTAAAATTAATTTTGAATTCAATTAATGTTAACAAAATGGTATGACTGATGGTAGTAAAAATATCTTCTGTATACTCTGTAATTATCATAAAGGTTCCATGGGTAAATCTAATATTTTTCTTTTTAGATTGTATACAGATATGTGACTATATATATAAATACATGTACATGCATGTGTATGTATAAAAAGAAGTTATTCCATTAATAAACCAAAAATTATATATATATAATTTTTTTTTCCCTCAGACAAAATACAGAATACTCTCCAGAAAGCTAAAATTCCCTTGGTAACAAATGCAGAATGCCAGACAAGATACAGAGAGCACAAAATAACCAATAAAATGATCTGTGCCGGCTATAAAGAAGGAGGGAGAGATGCTTGTAAGGTAATAGAGTGTTCTTAACCAATTGAATATATTGAAATTGAGATGTTTAATACATTTTAAAAGCAATCTTCTGCTCATGAATAGGCAGCACAGTATATGTTGTTTTACATGCACTGAGATCGAAAGTAAATGTAGTTGCTGTCAAATGGATTCTGACTCATGGCAACCCCACGTATTCCACAACTGAACTATGCACTGTAGGCTTTTCAGTGGCTGATTTTTTTGAAAGAAGATCATCAGGTCTCTCTTCGTAGGTGTCTCTGGGTGGACTTAAACCTCTAAACTTTTGGTTAGCAGCTGAGTGTATTTGTACCACCCAGGAACTCCCTAACGGGAATAGACTGCAGAAGAAGCAGCCAATCCAGGTCTTTGAAGTTTATTAAAAATCCAAGACAATTTTATTTTATTCTTATTTAGTTATATATTCACAAGTTATTTATTTATTTATATTGTTATTTGTGTGCAAATTTACAAAGCAGATTTGTTTTACTTTCAACAGTTCATGCACATTTGATTTCATGACCCTGATTACCATCCCTAACCATAAAAAAACTCTCCTCCCCTCTCCTCCCTGGGACTACCCCCGTCCTGTGCTCTTCTTATCCATACGTTCCTGTCTGTCCAGCTTTCCCTCTGTGTGAATGTTGCCCTTCTGATGTCTCATGGCTGGTTGATCTAAGGGTTGCATCTTCCTAGGGTAGGTAGGTGTATCTCCCTGGAGTAGGTCTTTCTACTGCTTAGCTCAGAGTGAATCTATGGAAGTGAGTCCACTTCTAGGCCTAAAGGATAACCTGGGGCAATAGTCTCAGGCGTTTCACCAGTCTGTATCTGACCAGTAATTCTGGTCATTTTTGTGTTTTTTAATTTTGTTCTGCATTTTTCTTCCCCCTCTAACCAGGATCTCCAATTTTGATCCAAGTAGTTGGCATTGGTAGCCATCTAGGTCTTTTGATCTTGGAGTCATGAAGTCTTCAGTCATCATGGTCTATCATATCTTTGGATTAATTGTTTCCAGATGACTTTGATTTTCTTCACTCTTCTTTGCTCCAGATGAGAGGAGACCAATTGTTGTATCTTAGATGGCCATGTGAAAGTTTTCAAGACCCCGGGCCAAGACAGAATGTTAGGTGAAATCTCTCTGTCCAAAATGCATTTAGGATGAAAAGGATCTGACTGTGTGCCTTTTCTTTTCTCCTAGGGAGATTCTGGGGGCCCCCTGTCCTGTAAACATGAGGAGGTCTGGCATTTGGTGGGTATCACGAGTTGGGGAGAAGGCTGTGCTCAAAGAGAGCGGCCTGGTGTTTACACCAATGTGGTGGAGTATGTGGACTGGATTTTAGAGAAAACTCAAGCAGCGTGAAAAAGTTCCCAGATGCTCTTCAGCTACATGCAAGTAAAGCCAGATTATCCCCTGGAAGAGGGCTTTGATTTCACAGAAGAATAAACTGTGCCATCATTTTCTTCCACTGATGACATGGCCAATGAGATGCTCAAAAATCAGAAAGGTCTTGATATTCATGAGAAAATTTTTTTAAAAAAAGCAAATTGTCATTTTCAAAACTCTCATTCTATGGTAATCATGGTTTGTTTTCAGAATCTACTCTTTTGCTTTTTTATTATACTTTCTCTAAGCCAAATAAGGAGTATAAGATTATATTTTCAAAGATTAATGTATAGGCAGCTTATACCAGAAAAGAATCTAGCAGTGACGTCTAGGGATCAGGCAGAACTGTGGAAAGAAAGCACCATAAAAAAGATTCGTTAAATGGAAAATAGGAACTGGAGGAAATGGGACAAGTATATTCCATATCAGTTTGCAAGAAACTACTGTAACTGCATGAACACATTTATTTTGGAAAAGGATTTTAGTTCAATGACGTGTTTTTAGAATAGCCAGGAATTCTTGTCATTTTGATTTTTAATGTACTTTAAAATTTCTTTTGGCTAGACACAAAGATGAGTGTAGATGTGAACTCTAGAATTTACTATAGGAAAAGATTAAGAGCAGCAATTCACACGGAAGTCCAACCTTAGGTAAATTTGCTTAGAAAGTGATTTAGTGCATTGATTGTAGGTTTATTTGAAGTGGCTGTAGAGTGAGGAAAGCTAATGGAGACAAGAGGAGCAAGCTAATGCCCCTAAGACAAGCTGCCACTGTGAGTGCAGTTCACAGAGAGTTAGAGAGTAGATATATTGGACAAAAATCAATATGAAGTCCATCCACATTTCATGGGGGATAAAACAATTTGGGAACAAGTGGATGGTTGTAGTAGAGTCTTTAGCATTTTCAGCACAGCTTCCTATGTTCTAAGAACTGGGGTGCTCTCATTAGTGCAAATATTTATTAGTTACTATTTCTGATTATACTGTATTAATGTAGAATTTGGATGCTTTGTACTGTACAATTTATTCAATATGAAAAATATTTATTGAGTGTAATTCATGAGTCTGTGAAGTTATAGCATCACACTGAGATTTGGGGATACAGCACAGTATACGTTGAACAATTAGATCATCTCAACCTTCATGAAGCTTACAATCTGTTAGCATGAAAAACAAAAATAGAATAATCACATAAATTGTGTAATTTCAAAATGTGCTAAGTTTGGTATATGAGGTACTATGATAAGGGAAGAGAAGAACATTTGGAGCAGTTTCAAAGATTGGAATTAAAAGGAGTTTATGCTGAGAAAGGCAAAACAGATACACACAAAAAAATGAGCAAAGAAAAACACCAAAACGAAATAAAATAATAAAAACAAAGCCCTCAAAACGACAACAATAACAACACAAGAAACCAAACTGACTAGAATGGCACAAAAAGGCAGCTTCTAAATGTTTGTAAACTCAGACAAGACTGAAATTAAACATTAGAATGGCTTGATGATTGCCAAATAATAGCAATAATAATTACTCTTATTATTTGTTTATTAGAAGCCTTGAAGTAACACTTCACATATAAGAGCAGTTGCTTCTGTAAAGCATTTTCTATGAAATATTTGAGGAAAACTCACATTTTAGTTTTGTAAAATTTAACTATGTGTAATGTCTTAATTCTTGAATAGCTAGTATATTCCCATGATTTATAAATAAAAACATTATAAATAGATGTGAAATGTACAATGAAAGATTCCTTTCTCCATAAAAAAGATAGTACACTGTACACACTGTTTAGTACTTTGTCTTTTTTTTTTTTTT
>NW_006921802.1:1982388-1985920 GCF_000298275.1 Orycteropus afer afer
AACAACAACATATTTACGAGATAAATTCCAGAAGTAGTATTTTTGAAAGAAGGAGTGAGTGTTGTAAAATGTCATAGATACACATTTAGAATGAAATTGACATCATGTACAGTCCTCGAGGTGAATCCTGATTTGTGTTTATCCATTGATATAATTACATCCTCCTTGCCCTGGGAATTAGGTCCATGGATAGTGTAGAAGGTTTGGGCTAAGCTGCTAACCAAAATGTTGGCAGTTGAAGTGTACCTAGTGGCATCATAGAAGTAAGGCCTGGTGATCTGCTTCTGCAGATACTACAGCCAAGAAAACCCTGTGGGGCTCAGTTCTAACCTGTAATACATGGAATTTGAATATGTTAAAATCAACTCAACCTCACAGAACAACGTGTTTAGTTTGATTTTGGTTTACTCCGGGAATTACTACATGCATAGCAGGATTTAGGCAGCTGGCAGCGTGCATCCTCCCAGCCACATGGATTAGCTCAGGGTCATCAATCTGAGCAAAATTTAAGGTCTGTTTGATTGTTGAGGGAGTGGCTTTCTCTTTCTCCTTCTGCTAAGTAGGAAACAATTGGCCTTCAGTGTAGTTTTGGTGGAGGGAGCCATCTTGAAATGGTTGCCCAAGGACCACAGAGAAGTGGAAATGGAGTGCCTGTGGTCTGACCTTATGCAGAACTTTGCTGCTTCATAGCAACAAATCCCCTTCTGAGTTTAAGACAGTTTGGATTGTGTTTTCTGTTACTGGAATTAAAGACATTCTGATACACTAGGATTTAGTTACCCAAGATGTTTTTGATTATTACTATGATTCAGTTAGACTTAACCTACCTTTATTAGGTGCTTATTACTGTACTAGTCTATGAAAAAACAAACCAAACTCACTGCCATCAAGCCCCATTGGGTTTCCAAGGCTGCAAATCTTTAAGGAAGAAGGCTGCCTCATCTTTCTTCCATGGAGCAGCTGGTGGGTTTGAATCACCAATCTTCTGATTAGCAGCCAAATGCCTTAATCACTGCAACACCAGAACTCCTTACTGTTCTATGAAATATAGTACTATATCTTTTTTCTTCCTATTTTTAAAGGAAATTTGCCTATTTTCTTATGCAAATGTATAGAGACCAAAGTTTGTTAGTGGTTACCATTGGCAGGAGAGAGGAGGGAAAGGAGAGTGACTATTTAGGAAACTGTATTTATGAAGATGAAAAATTTGTCAATGATTATGGATGGTGGCTGAACATGATTAATGTAATTGAGATCACTAAATTGTGCACTTGAAAAATATTGACTTGACTTTATATTTTACAATTATAAATTTATATTACAATTATATTATATTATATATTACAATTATAAATTTTACTTTACACTGCAAATACAAAATGCAGTGCCACAGCATAGAAAAACAAACAAAAAAACCCTATTGTATTTAATGAGTTTTATTTTAGAAGTTCAAAGAAATGTTTGTCACAAGTTTCCATAGAGCTGCCTCTTTTTCTATATGAACTATGGTCCTAGATGATAGCAATGAGGCCTTAGTAAAGTGACAGGTGAACGCAAAAGAGGAAGGCCCTCAATGAGATAGATTGACACAGTGGCTACAATGATGGGCTAAGGTATAGCAAGAATCATGAGGCTGGCACAGGACTGGGCAGTGTTTCATTCTGCTGTGCATAAGGTCACTATGAGTCGGAGATGACTCAATGGCACCTAACAACAACAACAAAGTATTTCTTAAATAAAATATGTAAACATATATGGTTCTTAATTCCAAAATTTGGGCTCACTCCTTAGAGTCTGTGACAACAGCAACCTACGTGGTGCCCTAGGTGGCCTCACCTGTCACTTTACTAAGTATGATATCCTTCTCCAGGGAATGGTTCCTCCTGACAACATGACCAAAGCAGGTGAGATGAAATCTCGTCATTCTTGCTTCCAAGGAACATTCTGGCTGCACTTTCTCTAGGACAGATTTGTTAGTCCTTTTAGCAGTCCATGGTACTCTCAGCATTCTTCTCCAATACCACAACTCAAGAGCATCAACTGTTCTTTGGTCTTCCTTATTTATTGTCCAGCTCTGACATGTGTAAGGGGTGATTGAAAATACTATGGCTTGGGTTAGGCGCACCTTAGTCTTCAAGGAGACATCTTTGCTCTTCATCATTTGAAAGAGGTCTTTTGCAGCAGATTTGCACAATGCAATATGTTATCCGATGTCTTGACTGCTGCTTCCATTGGTGTTGATTGTAGAACCAAGTAATATGAAGTCCTTGACAATTTCAATCTTTTCTTAGTCCATCATGAAGCTGTTTATTGGACCAGCTGTGACGACTTTTGTTTTCTTCATATTGAGGTGTAATCCATACTGCAGACTATAGTCTTCAGTCTTCATCAGTAGTGCAAGTCATGTTCACTTTCAGCAAGCAAAGTTGTGTCATCTGCATATCACAGGTTAATGAGTCTTCCTCTGATCCTGATGCCATGTTCTTCTTCATACAATCCAGCTTCTTGGATTATTTGTTTAGCATACAAATTGAATAAGTATGGTGAAAGGATACAATGAAACACATGATACAAAACATTCTATTTTAATAAAATAAAATTTGTTTAAAGATGTAGTCACCAAATCTTCAAATGATTAAATTATACTTTAATATTATTTTTTGATAAAATGAGGGGAACATTCCAAAATAATTATTGGTTTTATTTATGATATTTTGAGATTGGAAGTAAATGCTAGTTTGTTGTTGTTGTTAGGTGTTGTCAATAGATTCTGGCTCATAGTGACACTATACAACTGAACAAAACACTGTCTGCTCTTGGGCCGTTCCCACAATCATTGCTGTGTGTGATCCCATTGTTGCAGGCACTGCCTTACTCCATCTCATTGAGGGTCTTCCTCTTATCCATTGACTCTGTTTTATCAAGCATGATGTCCTTCTCCAGCAACTGGTGCCTCCTGACAACATGACCAAAATACTACAGAAAAATTTATTATCCTCAAAAATGCTGTTTGTGGAGTTCCGGCAAGATGGTGGACTAGGCAGAAGGACTGCACAGATGCTCTTCAACAAGGAAAAGTGAAACCAATTAACACAGACACAGAAGATAATATTGGACCCCTGAACTTTGAAGGGAAGGATACAAAAGTGGACTAAATCCCAACTAGCAGAAGAATTTGTGTGAAAATACCAAAAAAGGAGACACACAGAGCTGCGGTCTAGCAGCGACCTGAGCGACCCTGATGGCACAGGAGGGACAGAAGGCTTGGAGATTCCTGAGTGGTGGTAGGACCTAAGAATTAACCTAAAAATCACCCTGATAGCCAGGGACTGCACAGAGGACTGTGCACGGTGGGTGAGGAACAAACAGGGAAGGTGAAAAGAAAGGTGGGCTGAGCAGAGGACTTTTGCCGGTCCAGAGGATGCCACCATTTTGAAGGTTTAAAAAGTGGCTTGACTATTTTGGATATTCAAAGAGACAGCACTCTAACAGATTTCTGGGGCTTAAGAACACGTTCTGCTTTCCAGCAACC
>NW_006921802.1:1989131-2004379 GCF_000298275.1 Orycteropus afer afer
AATGACATGAGACAAAGTATATGTAAACTGCTGTACGGAAAGTGAATTTGCTCTGTAAATCTTCACCCAAATCACAATTAAAAAAAAAAAAAAAATGCTGTCTGCTATGCAAAAGATTTTGCTGCTTTGCTCTGCAAAAAGAAGAGTTGATGCTTTTGAGTTGTGGTGCTGGCAAAGAATGCTGAAAGCATCACAGACTGCTAAAAGAACTAACAAATCTGTCCTGGAGGAAGTGCACCCAGAATGCTCCTTGAAAGCCAGAATGGCTAGACTTCATCTCATATACTTTGGTCATGTTATCAGAAGGGACCATTCACTGGAGAAGGATGTCATGTGTGGTAAGGTGGAGGGTCAACAAAAGAGGAGAAGGTGCTCAAGGAGATGGATTGACACAGTGGCTGCGATGATGGGCTCAAGTATAGCTAGGATCGTGGAGGTGGTGCAGGACCAGGCAGTGTTTTGTTCTGCTGTGCATGACGTCACTATGAGTCAGAGATCACTCGAGGGCACTTAACAATGACAAACATGCAAAAGGTAAGAGTTAGGTGCAAACATTTATCTTTTTGAAATGAATACATATTTTTAAATATTATTATTCTCTGAATCTGTATATCTAGGTGTTTTTAGAAATAGCTTTGGAAACTTTGAGCTACAACTAGAAAATACTAGGTTTTGTTCTTCATAAAGGAATATTCATTTGACAAAGCAGAAACCCTGAAAATAGATTTGTTTACCATTTTAATTAAATGTCAAGTATAGAAAAAAACTACTTTACAAATAAAACATTTTACATTATACATGATCTACTTATGGTCTTAGCTGTTTTCCCATCTCATTAAGGAATCAGAGAAACTTTTAACTATTTTCATTAAGGTGCACATCTTCATCTGGCCCTGTTCAAACCTGCTTCTCCTTTTATCCTTCGAGTTCTACATGTTCTAATGTTGCATACTCTACAGCATTGTAGGTCAGAATTGGCCTTTCCTTTTCCTCATGTGAGAGAGTATTCATATTCTTATTAGCAATGTCCTCATGTTCACATGTAGAGAATTTTCTGAGGGCACTGATGCTCCAACTCCAGCTAATGGTGTTCTTTGTTGTCACAGTGTTTTTTTTTTTTTTTTTCAAAATGCTTATGAAACCACCTGTTCCCTGGGGAGAGCTTCTTCATGCACCAGTCAGAGATGGTGGGCACATGGCTACTACTTCCCAGTGGTGGTCTGTGGGCCCTATCTTGACTTTTGGACACATTACCCTCACGTTGAAGGAAATGCAAGCTTCTCTCTTTCCTTTTAGGGAGAATATCCCTGCCTTTTCCAAGGTCATCCAGAAACTAAAAACAACTCTTTGGAGAAATTCTTCAGTGAGGAAGGTATGTGTTTGTGTCTGCATGTGTGTGTGCATTTAAGAAAGAGAGAGAAAATGAATATGAATATTTTTTATAACTGTAACACATAACACTTCAACTTTGCTGCTTCTCTGAGTCTCTGTGCTTCCTAATGCTAAGATATTCTACTTTCTTCCTAGTGTTGGAGGAAAGAAAGATCACATAAGTTAATTTATAAAACAGCACTTTGCCAAATATAAAATTCTAAAAATATAATTTGCGGTCATCATTCACTAATTCAAATGGCAAAGAACAGATGATACATAACATGCCTCGTACAGTAACTGGTACAAAGCAGGCATTCAATAAATTAATTCTCTCCCTTCTTCCCTTGGATATCAGGCAATTTTATTACAAAAGTAATAAAACATGTTGGGTTCCAAGAGAGAGATCAGAATTGCATATGTTTGTTTTACTGCTCTACCTAGAGAGGTGCCCAAAAGTTGTCTTTTTCTACTGAAGCAGCTTTCTTGCTGCTTACTTTTCTTATTTTCAACATGCTTCCGGGATGTGAGCATGGTTTTTAAGCACACAAACGTTTCAAAGGACACCTTGCTGAACATTAGCAGGAATTTATATATTTTGTGATGATTATGTGGGTAACATCAGTGCTCTAACATTGTCAAAAGGACAATCAGGAAGGCACACCTGACCTTGGTTACAGAGTATGATGTGGGAAGGTGCCTTGACAAAGTGTACCAAATCAAAAATTTTTCCATTACACAGAAAGCCTTATCCAGCATCAAGTATGGATTTTTCTTTTATAAGTATCTGCTGCCACCATTTAAAATAATTATCTGCATTACAACAATGGTAAAGCAGAAAAAGAGAAATCAAGACCAGAAAGTTCCTTTCTCAGAAATGTCTCTATAGTTGAGCAAATTGATATTTGGCTTGCTGTATCAGAATATATTGTTCAAATCATCCATCCCTTCACTTGCTTTAGGAAAGGATTTAAAAATATGTTTTAAAACTGTTTTTCTGAGTCATATATATTTCGGTATGTTTGCAAAATGATAGCAAACAAGACATACATGTTTTTCAGACCTGAAAGTTAATTTTTTACATTCAGATTCTTCTTTGAGATGAGAAATGAAATGGGAACTCTGAGCTATGATGGGCAGACTTTAACATTATATCTGACTGTCAGTGTTGGGGTTGGCCAGTGTATTTGTAGCTGTGCTGGAGTCTAGAAAAATAGTATACAGCTAAATTAAAGACTTGGCTTCTCAATTTGCTTACTCTTCTGACTTAGCTGAATTCTGATCATTATATATTTATATTTATTTGTTGTTGTTGTTTTTGGCTGTTGAGTCAGCTCCAACATGTGGCTAGTTTATCTATAACAGAACAAAACACTGCCCAGGCTTATTCCATGTTTATGATTGTTGGTACCTTTGAGACCATTGTTTGGGCCATTGTGGCAGTTCATCTCATTGAGAATTTCCCTCGTTTTGCTGACTCTCTACTTTGCCAAACATTTTGTCCCTTTCTAGCAATTGCTGCCTTCAGATAATGTGTCCAAATTAAGTGAGCCAGAGTCTTGTCATCCTCACTTCTAGGGAACATTCTGGTTGTATTTCTTCTGAGATTGATTTGTTTGTTCTTCTGATGGTCAAAGGTATATTCAATCCTCTTTGCCAACACCACAATTCAAATGATTCGATTCTTTTTTTTTTTATGTCCATTTTTTATATTTATACTTCCAATTTTTTTCTCCTTCTTGTTGTTCAGGATATTAAAACACATGCAAAGACAGCTATTTCTTTTACCTCTGAGGTTCAGAATAACAAGTTCAACATTACTCTAGGTTCCAATCAGATTTTCTCTTTTTGAGTTTTTGCCTTGACCAAAGTGCTATTGATGCAGAAGTGATGAAATCAATGGAAGGATAATATTGGCCTATTAATTATTGTTGTTGTTGTTGTTGTTGTGTGCCGTCGAGTCGGCCCCGACTCATAGCGACCCCTCCTTGGGTTTCCGAGGCAGTATCACTACAGAAGTAGGATTGCCCAACCTTCCTTCTGAGGAGTGGCTAATTATTGGTGATCCATAAACTGGATCATAAAAAAATAGCAGTTTATGGCTCACCAGTAATTAATGGGCCAATATTATCTTTCACTGATGGAAGCTCTGATGGCATAGTGCCTAAGGCATTTGATGGCTAACCAGTAGGCTGGTGGTTCAAACCCACCAGCCACTCCTTAGAAGGAAGACCAGGCAATCTACTTCCAATAGAGATACTGCCTTGGAAACCCAAGAAGGGGTCTCTATGAGTTGACACTGACCCAGTAACAGTGAGTTTTTTTTTTTTTTTTCTTTTTTAAATAAACTGTTAAAGGTAAGGAGACTTTAGTAACTATATCCAAGGAAATAAATCAGAAACTGGTGAAGTGACCTCTTCTAGCTTATGTAGCTAGTTAAGGCAAGAGCTAAGTCTAGAATACTTGAGTCTTCTAACTATCAGGTCCCAAGTCTTTAGGTATCAATCTGAAAGTGAGTAATGTAATAGAGTTAGTGGAAAAACAGCCCCTTTGTCAGGACATACATTTCTCTGTTGCTGCATACATATTGGAAAGATACAAATTTTTGAGATGCTGCACTTACTATTTAAAACAATTTTACATTCCAACTTCTACCCCATCTGTACTCAGATTATTGATTAATATTCAAAGTTCGCTGTAGTTCTGAGCCTCTATGTTCTTTCTCCTCCCCATTTTCTCTCAACTTCAGAAGCTTCTGGTGTCTGGAAATAGTGGACACTGAAATAAATGAGGAACTCCTTCAGGAAACTTTTAAAAGATCTTAAGGATGACATCTAGATAGTAAGGATATCACACATATTGTTATGTAATTTTATCTGTATTTTCAAAAAGAGTGAAATGAACATCCAGGAGTTAAGTGAACAACTTATTAAATAGACATCATAGGAATAAAAGATAAGTGAGTGCAACAGTCAGTGCAGTACTGTTAGTAACAATATAATAATATAATTTGTATTAACAAGAATAAGAAAAAAAATACAAATAAGAATATTATTAAGTACTCAGGTGCTAATTGAAAAGTTGACTGTTTGAACTCACCTAGTAGTTCCGTAGGAGAAAGAGTTGGTGATCTGCTCCCATAAAGAGTACAGCCAAGGAAACCAGAGGGTAGTTCTAATCTACCATGTAGGGTTGCTATGAGTTGAAATCAACTCCCCAACACCTAACAACAACAACATCATTTATGAGATGACTACTATGTGCTGTATACTGTACTATATGCTTCATTTACTCCTTACTACCACCATGTAAAATAGGTACAATTATCTGTGGTAGTTAAAGTTGTATGTCAACTTGACTGGGCCTGGTTGAGTAGCTGGGCAGCTGGATGTAGTTATTCCCTATGGTGAGATTGGTAATTAACTCCATGGTGGAATCTATTGGAGCAGCTGAGTAGCTGCTTTAGGGATGTGGGTTGCCTCTAGTATATACGAAGTAACTTTGAGGAAGGTCTCGAGTTTTTGGCACACTTGAACCCTCCATGTAGCTGAGTCTTCATTCAGCAGCCTGCCATGCTCTGCCAATCTTGGGACTTTTAATGGATTCGAATCAATGTTCTGCTGCGTGGTTTGGTAATATTAGGACTGTGTCTTTTCACTTGTCAACCTTGGGTTTGTCAGCCTGAGCAGCTGCCTGAGTAAAGAGACACCTCTAGCTTCAGTGGGCTGGAAGCAGGAAGCAAAGCTGAAGCCCAGGGTTGAAGGGCTTTTACTCAGCCCCTAGAGCCTGGTACCTGGAACTCGGACTTAAAGCCTCCAAACTGTAAGAAAATAAACTCCTGTTTGTTCAAGACATCCCATTTGTGGTATATTCCTGTCAGAGTGGCACTAGGTAACCAAAACAGTATCATTCCCATTGTAGTAGTATACAATGATAATGTTGCATAATATTGCATAACGCATTACATAATGTAAAAACATTATGTTAACATAATGTTTTTATGTTAGCATTGCATAATGCTACAATGGGAATAATACTGTTTTGGTTACCTAGTGCCACTCTGACAGGAATATATACCACAAATGGGATGGCTTGAACGTTTGAAAGAAGTCACCATGGTGAGCTTCAACTTGGTTCTCCATTGTCCCACTAGATGGCACTTTCACACCTCTTTTTGTGACAGCATGCATCTTCTGTACAGTATATTTGAACATATTCTATGTACATACAATATTTGAAAACATTAAATCAAATCAATGGCTTCTGTTAAAATATTCTTGACTTTTCAAATATGATTGTCATAAATATCTAGTCCCTAGATAGCAGTCTCTCCTTTAAACCATATGCACCATTGTCCCCAGCTTTGGGGACTTACACTTCCTTTTAATACCTTACTCTGAGTCCCCAGCAGTGGGTTTACAGTGGGTTGGTGCCCTACCACAGTATACCCCCCCAAGCATCTCTAGGGCTGTAGAGGGAATGTTTATAGTGTTCCACCAACACATCCATGTCCTCACTTACAATCTTGCTCAATCACCTGGTTCAAGACTGCTTTTCCCTTCCTGCTATCTCCCTGTGGTTTCCTTTAAGCTCCTACTACTCTTGCCACCCTCTACTCAATTCTCTACCTCAACCCTTTATTCATACACCACCCCTCCCCCAGGCATGCTTTGCTGAACAGAATCCCTCTCTGATTACTTAATCAAAAATCAAATTCACTGCTGTGGAGTCAGATACAACTCATAGGGACCCCTCCTTGGGTTGCCAAGGCAGTATCACTATGGAAGTAGATTGGCCAATCTTCCTTCTGAGGAGTGCCTGGTTGGTGTGAACTGCCAGACTTCTGGTTAGCAGTCAAATGCCTTAGGCACTATGCCGCAAGAGCTCCATCGATTACTTAAATCATTGTTAATATCAAGGCTTGATGATAACAGAAGATAAAATAATAAATAAATAGAGAGATACAGTTATACACACACACATTCAGAAGTGGATGTGAATACAATCTCTCCAAGACTCCATGAGTCCAGTTCCTCCATAGACGTTTCCCTAAAGGCTGTGTGCTTTTTTGGTCCCTAGCTTACAGGGCCACACCTTAAGCATATTCCAATCTCAGTGCTCTTAGAAGTAAAATCAGCTTTTACTATTCTGTGAATATCATGTTGAAAGCTTCCTCAGGGCAGAAATTCAATGAGTATTTGGTGTCCACCCCCATGTGAACAGAGAGAATGCCTGAGGTATGAATATTCCCTGACTCATGGAAAATGTCTAGTCAGCTGGCCAGTTGGTTAGGGAACTGGGAAAAACTGAAATACGAAAATCAGTGACAAGTAAGTGGAATTCTTGAAGGGTCTCTGTGTGAAATTGTCATTTCACTTATATATGCCCGCCAGAGGGCGCAGTTATACTGTGTACTGAAGCCTAGAGAAGTTGCAAAACTTGAAGCTTTACACATTCTTCTCTCTATCCTGTTTTACCTATCTTCAACTTGTAGCCCTCAAGTTTTCAAAAGTTACCAGAGTCCAGTCTTGGCTAGAGGACTCTATTACAAAATTATAATTCAGATCTGAGGTCCACATTATAGTAACCCTACTAATCAGATACTGTGGGGATCGAGTTGTGCTCAGCCCTTGAAACACTTCAGAAACTATTTTATCTGGCTCCCACAAAGCCCAGTTTTTTACTTCTGCCAATCAGCCATGCCTGAGAACTACAGGGCTGGGCTTGGAATGTTGCCTAGTCTGGCCATCGCACCATTAAGATGAAAACAGACTCCTTCAGAAAGTGAGTCCATACGATGCTCCTCTGCTACGAGGTGTGAGTTGGGCAAATATCTGTCAGAGGGCCACATCTTTTCAGAAAAAATAAGTGGTCTTAGGAAGTCATTTTTACTTAGATGCATGCCTTTAAATTGATTTTCTAAAGTAGAGAGCATAGTCTCTATTATAAACTACAGAGCAATGTTTTGTGCAAAAGTATTATTTCCGAATGAATTTCAGATCAAAGGCTCCCTTTTAAACTTACTCTGACTAATTAATGATACAAAGCAGAGGACTCAAAGATGCAAATATTAAAAATATTCAAACTCTTAGCAACAAGCTAATGATGTTATTTCTTTACACATTATTTAATTCATCTAAGAATAATCAGAATAATTATTGCAATTGATTATGAGGCCAGTGACTGTCATATTCCATTACTGAGGATAGGATATGGGAAAGAAACTTTTAAAACATAATTGATCATTATATAAATGAGAAAAGTAAGTGTTTTATCGGCAGAATTCACTGCAAAAAGTTTTAAAATTATATTTTAGATAACGTTATCTTTTCTTTTTTTTAAAAAATGGTGAGACATCAATGTTCATTGCAGCACTTTTCACAATAACCAAAGGTGGAAATAACTGAATGTCCATCAACAGATGAATGGAGAAACAAAATGTGGTGTATACACACACTCTATACTATTTAGTCACAAAGAAAAATGAAGTCCTGATGTATGCAACAACATGGATGAACCTTGAAAACATTATGCAGAGTGAAATAAGTCAGTCACAAAAGGACAAGTATTGCATGATGTCAGTTAGATGAAATAAGCAAATATAGGGAAGATCTGGTAGCACAGTGCCTAAGGCATTTGACTGCTAACCAGAAGGCTGGCAGTTCACACCTACCAGCCACTCCTCAGAAGGAAGGTTGGGCAATCTACTTCTGTAGTGATACTGCCTTAGAAACCCAAAGAGGGGTCACTGTGAGTCGGGTCTGACTGGACAGCACATAACAACAACAACAACAAGAAGTAAATATAGAGAAATGAAGAATTATTAGTGGTTACCAGGGTTAGGAGAAAAGGAGGAGGAGGAGTTTTTGCTTAGGAGGCATTGAGTTTACGTGAATGGGGGTAGAATAATTTGGAAAAGGTCAGCTATAAATGTGAAAATGATTCATAAATTTTCTTTAAAGAATTTATGTCAATGTTGTATACTCAATAAGGACTTATGTTTCTGTCAATAGTTCAGGTCGTATAAAATTTCTGTTAAATATTTTATTATATACGTGGCTGATGGAAAACTCTCTCCTCTCATGTAAAGGAAGCTTTTGGTCTAGGCTTATGTTAAAATCACCAAAAAAAAAAAAAAAAAAAAAGAGAGAGAGAGAGAGAGAGAGAGAAACAGTCATTGCACAGTCTTTTAATATTTACAAACTCAAGGAGGGGTTACTATGAGTTGGATTTGAATCGACGGCAGTGAGTTTGGTTTTTGGTTTTCTTTAATGGTACAGATTATGTTATGAATATAAAAGATAAGTTTCTTGAAGAAATTTTTAAAAATACAGGTGTTGTTGTTAGGTGCTGTCTAGTCGTCTCTGACTCATAGTGACCCTATGCACAGAAGAACGAAACACCGCCTGGTCCTGAGCCAGCTCCATGATTCTTGGTATACTTGAGCCCATTGCCACTGCCACTATGTCAATCCATCTCCTTGAGGGCCTTCCCCTCTTTCATCAACCCCCCACCTTACCAGGCATGACATACTTCTCCAGGGAATGGCCCCTTCTGACAACATGACCAAAGTATGTGAGACAAAGTCTGGCCATTCTTGCCTTCAAGGACCATTCTGGCCACACTTCTTCCAGGACAGACCTGTTAGTTCTTCTAGCAGTTCATGGTACTTTCAGCATTCTTCACCAATACCACAGCTCAAAAGCATCAATTCTTCTTTGGTCTTCGTTATTCATTGTCCAGCTCTCACATGCATATACGGCGATTGAAAATATCATGGCTTGTGTCAAGTGCACCTCAGTCCTCAAGGAGACATCTTTGCTTTTCGGCACTTGAAAGAGGTCCTTCTCAGCCAATTTGCTCAGTGCTATACGTCCTCTGAGGTCCTGACTGCTTCTTTCATTGGCGTCGATTGTAGAACCAAGTAATGTGAAGTCTTTGACAATTTCAATCTTTTCTCCTTTTATCATAATGTTGCTTAAAGGACAAGTTGTGAGGACTTTTGTTTTCTTTATATTGAGATATAAGCTATAGCACAGACTGTATTCTTCAATCTTCATCAGTAAGTGCTTCAAGGCATCTTCACTTTCAGCAAGCGAAGTTGTGTCGTCAGCCTATCACAGGTTGTTAATGATTCTTCCTCCAATCCTAATGCCACGTTCTTCTTCCAGCTTCTCGGATTTGCTCAGTGTATAGATTGAGTAAGTATGGTGAAAGGATACAACCCTGACACACTTCCTTCTTGATTTTAAACCATGCAGCGTTCCCTTTTTCTGTTTTAATGACAGCCTCCTGGTCTATGTACAGGTTCCTCATGAATACAATTAAGTGTTCTGGAATTCCCATTCTTCTCAATGTTATCCACAATTTGTTATGATCTACACAGTCATATACTATTGCATAGTCAATAAAACACAAGTAAACATCTTTCTGGCATTCTTTGCTTTGAGCCAACATCCATCTGACATCAGCAATGATATCCCTTGTTCCATGTCCTCTTCTGAATCCAGCTTGCATTTCTTGAAGTTCTCTGTCAATATACTGCTGCAACCATTTTTGAATTATCTTCAGTAAGGTCTTACTTGATTGGGATATTAATGATATTGTTCGATAATTTCCACATTTGGTGGGATCACCTTTCTTTGTAATATAATGTACAAATATAGATCTCTTCCAGGCAGTTGGCCAGGTAGCTGTCTTCCAAATCTCTTGGCATAGCTGAGTGAGTGCTTACAGTGGGACATCTGTCTGTTGAAACATCTCAATGGGTATTCTGTCAACTCCTGGAGTCTTGTTCTTTGCCAATTCTTTCAGTGCAGGTTTGACTTCTTCCTTCAGCACCATTGATTCTTGAACATATACCACTTCCTGAAATGGATGAAGATCGACCAGTTCTTTTTGGTACAGTGACTGTGTACCAAAGATGTCCTTCCATCTTCTTTTGATGCTTCCTGCATCATTCAATATTTTGCCCATAGAATCTTTCAATTTTGCAACTTGAGGCTTAAATTTTTTTCCTCAGTTCTTTCAGCTTGAGAAATGCTGAGCATGTTCTTCCCTTTTAGTTGTCTAACTCCAGGTCTTCACACATTTCATTATAGTAATTGGCTTTGTCTGCTGTAGGTGCTCTTTGAAATCTTCTGTTCAGCTCTTTTATCTTGTGATTTCTTCCATTTGCTTTAGCTACTCTTCACTCAAGGGCAAGTTTCAGAGTGTCTTCTGACATCCATTTTGGTCTTTTCTTTCTGTCTCCTCTTTTTAATGACCTCTTGCTTTCTTCATGGATGATGCTCTTGATGTTATCCCACAATTCTTCTGGGGTTTTGGTCATTGGTGTTCAATGTGTCTAATCTATTCTTTAGAAGGTCTCTAAATTCAGGAGGGATATATTCAAGGTCATATTTTGGCTCTTGTGGAGTTGTTTTAATTGTCTTCAACTTCAAGCTGAACTTGCATATGAGCAGTTGATGGTTTGTTCCACAATCAGCTCCTGGCTTGGTTTTGGCTGAAGTTATTGAGTTTTCCATTGCCTCTTGCACAGACGTAGTCAATCTGATTCCTGTGTACTCCATCTGGTGAAGTCCACATGTATAGCTGCTGTTTATATTGTTGAAAAAGGTATTTGCAATTAATAAGTCTTTGGTCTTACAAAGTTCTCTCATGAGATCTCCAGTGTTATTTCTGTTACCAAGGTCAAATTTCCAACTATTGGTGATTCTTCTTTGTTTCCAACTTTTGCATTCCAATCACCAGTGATAAGCAACACATCTTGAATGCATGTTCAGTCAATCTCAGACTGCAGAAATTGATAGAAATCTTCAGTTTCCTCATCTTGGCTTTGGTGGTTGGTGCATAAATTTGAATAATAGTCATATTAACAGGTCTTCCTTGTAGACGGATGGATATTATCCTATCACTGACCGTATTGTACTTGAGGACAGATCTTGAAACATGCTTTGTGATGATGAATGCCACGCAATTCCTCTTCAATTTGCCATTCCTGGCATAGTAGATCATATGGTTGTCTGATACAAAATGGCCCAAACCTGCCCATTTCAGCTCACTAATGTCTAGGATATTAATCTTGATATGTTACATTTCATTTAGACAACTTCCAATTTTCCTAGATTCATACTTTGTACATTCCATGTTCTGATTATCAATGGATGTTTGCAGCTGTTTCTCCTCAATTTGAGTCATGCCATGTCAGCACATGAAGGTCCTGAAAGACTTACTTTATCCATATCATTAAGATTGGTTCTACTCTGATGAGGCAGTTCTTTTCCAGTCCTATTTTGAGTGTCTTACGACCCAAGGGGCTTGTCTTCCTGCACTGTGTCCAACAATCTTTTCTAGCTATTCATAAAGTTGCCCAGGAATGTATCAGACAGTGTTTCTCTGCTATTTGTAAGGTTTTCCCTGGCCAATTTTTGAGAAGTGGCTGGCCTCTTCCTTCTTCCTAGTCAGTCTCAGTCTGTAAGCTGCACTGAAACCTGTGCACCATGTGCAACTCTGCTGAAACACCGGTGGTACAGGCTCAAGCCTCACAGTAACGGACAAGCTCCACAGGGTGACAAACCGACATACAAGTTTGTCTCCCTTAGGTGTTGGAAAACTCTGCACCCTCCCCTTACCTAATTCCTGCCTGGAATTTGCCACTTTGTTATCCCTGGGTGCTCCATCCCTTTCCTGGCCCTAGGGGGCTTGGGGCCTAGCCTTGCCTACACCCCTTTTTATCAGGATATCCTGCCACTGAAGAGGTCCCCGGCCTCTCCTGCTCTCTCTCTTTCCTGGCTCTAGGGGGCTTGGAGTCTAGCCTTGCCTCCCACCCCTTTTACCTGGATATCCTGCCGCTCCGTGGGAAGGTATATGCATAGAAATAATCCATGATACCAATATGCTACTAATATTCTTTGTCATTTTCTAATGCATCTAGAGCCTAACAAAGGCAGATTCAGAGGGAAACTTCAGAGCAACATGGTATTTTGAATGTTGTTGTTGTTGTTATGTGCCGTCAAGTCAGACATGACTCATAGCGACCCCTCCTCGGGTTTGCGAGGCGGTATCACTACAGAAGTAGATTGCCCAACCTTCCTTCTGTAGAGTGGCTGGTGGGTTTGAACTGCCAGCCTTCTGGTGAGCAGTTAAGTGCCTAAGGCACTACACTACCAGAGCTCCTGGTATTTTGAATAGAGGTAGAAAAATCCAAAATGTAACACAGCTTATGGAAATGGAAACCAAATTTGAACTAAAAAATAAATAAATAAATAAGGCAAATCATACCATTAGGTGTGAATTGTTCTAAGCTGATTTGGCCTCTCAGTAAATGTCAGGTTCTTTTGGTAAATAGTCTTTTGTTAGAGGAAAGTGACACCTGTGTGTGTCCTTTCCCATTAAATCACTATAACATGTTTTGTTGTGGCAATGAAAGCAAGCCTTAGACAAATTCTACCAAACATACAAGTATTTATTAGGAAACATGTACAAACACAGTCGTATGCTATTGTAGAATTTGGGTGTATCACCCTTTGCCCTCAGGCATTCTGTCTTGTACATGTCATGAAAGGTTTACTGATAGGTGTTGCAATATTCTGAAAGAAAGCCCAGGCAGCCTTGTGTCTGGGTTGTGAAGTGAATAAGTGCAGAATGAGAGGAGTTCTAATGCTCCACCACATCTCAACACAGAAGGCACAAGTTTGGGACTTTCAAGGTTCTTATATTCCATCTGTACAAGGTTTGTGGGATCTGTGAAAATGTATCTTAAACAGCAAAATTTTGCTGATGAACATGAATTTCCAACATCCATTACGCTAAATAATAAACCCTCTGGTGTAGATTTGAAACACTAAGTAACTACCTCTGGATTGTTGATTCCTGATTGAAACCAAACCAAATCTGCTGCTGTTGAGTTAATTACGACACGTGGTGACTCTACAGGACAAAGTAGAACTGCCTCCATAGAGTTTCCAAGGCTGTAATATTTACAGATACAGACTACCACATCTTTCTCCCATGGAGTGGCTGGTGGGTTGGAACCATTGACCTCTAGTTTATCAGCTGAGCACTTAACTACTGTACTTGAAAGGATCTTTGATTCCTGATTAAACCCACTACCATTGAGTCCATTCTGACTCATGGTGACCCCCATTGTATTTCCAAGGCTGTATATCTTTATGGAAGTAGATTGCCTCATCTTCTTCCGGGGAGCAGCTGGTGGATTTGAACCACCAACAAATGCCTTACCCACTATGCAGATAGGTCAAATGCTAACAACCACCCCTAGGTAATTGTTTTGGGCAACCTCTTGAACACATACTTCACACTCATTTGGACTCATTCCCTCTCTTCCACTCCTTCTCACTTCAGTCTAGTTTCAATCCAGGAGCCAAAATGATTCTGTTAATATATATCTAACCATGTTACTCTTTTGCTCATATTTTCTTTTGGCTCCCCATCACACTCAGATTAAAAGCCTAAGAGATCCTACACGATACATGCTTAGTATACAAATAATACATTTAATAAATGTTTTTTATGAATAAGTGACAAAGGGAGGTCTGGTAGCATACCAGCCACTCCTCGGAAGGAAGGTTGGGCAATCCTACTTCCATAGTGATACTGCCTTGGAAACCCAAGGAGGGGTCACTATGAGTCGGGTTTGACTCGACGGCACATAACAACAACAACAACAACATGAATAAGTGACAAAAGCACTAGTGAATATTGAAGTATTTTTAAGAGTAAATTATCATATATCAAACCAAACCAAACTCATTGCTGTTGAGATGATTTGACTCATAGCGAACCCTCCTTGGGTTTCCGAGGCAGTATTTCTACAGAAGTAGATTGCCCAATCTTTCTTCTGAGGAGTGGCTGGTGAGTTTGAACCACCAGCCATAAAATAGATGTCTTGTTATACTTCAAATGATTTTTATAAGTAACCTCATTAATACCATTAATTGTCCAGTTGGTATACTAAACCAAAAAAACAAACTCACTGTCATCGAGTTGGACCCGACTCATAGTGACTGCTCCTTGGGTTTCTGAGGTGGTATCATTATGGAAGTAGATCACCCAATCTTCCTTCCAAGGAGTGGCTGGTGGGTATGAACCTCCAGCCTTCTGGTTAGCTGTCAAATGCCTTAAGCATTACGCCATCAGAGCTCCTTAGTACATACTAGGAGAATGAAAGAGGAGAATGAAAATCATTCTACTGTGCTAAAGACATCCCTAAATTCAATCTAAAGCTAATTTAAATACAAGAACAACTTGTTTATTATGTATTTCATTTTTAGCACCAAGGTAGTCTATTAGTGAAATTTCAAAGGATCATGCTTTCAAAAGGAATTAGCCTTGCTAACACCTTGATTATGGCACTGAGTCTGATTTTGGATTTTTGACTCCTAGAACTAAGAGAATAAAATTGTATTTGTTTCTAGCCACTACATTTAGGATACTTTGTAAAGTAAGATAATAAAGTTGTATTGTTTCTAGCCACTAAGTATAGGATAATTTGTTACAGAGGCAATAGAAAACTAACATAGAGGCTTTTAAGAACCTCCCTTTAGAGGAATCCAAAAACTAAACCGAACTCACAGTCATCTAGTAGATTCTGACTCATAGCCACTTCCACTAGGTTTCCAAAGCTATAAAACTTTATGGGAGTAGATTGCCTCATCTTTCTTCTGAGGAGCAGTTGGTGGATTGGAACCACTGACCCCTGGTTAGCAGGCAAATGTCTTAACCACTATACCATCAGAGCTGCTTTTTAGAAGGATAGCACTGCTTTATTTTATAAGACAACTTAAAAGTGCAAATAGATATATCTGTTGCTGCTAAAAGTCTATCATGAATGTAAACTCTTTCTGTTCAAACTG
>NW_006921802.1:2010004-2014486 GCF_000298275.1 Orycteropus afer afer
AAGATTATCTTCTGTGTCTGTGTTAATTGGTTTCCCTTTTCTTTGTTGAAGAGGGTCTGTGCAATCCTTCTGCCTAGTCCGCCATCTTGCCCCGCCTCCCCTCTTTTATGTGTCTTAAGACAGGGATCTTTTCATATTGTTTGAAGTTCCTCCTCTGTGCAGGACAAGTGGTGGGAGATGGTGAATAGGCTCAACACCAAGGGAAGTACCTCACTCAGAAGTGTCCTGTGGTCAAATGACAGAGCAAGGGCTACCCATCACATTGATCCATTGCTCTTTACTACACACAACTTACTAGCATTAATGTGCACAGGTGAGTGTATTAGGCCACTACTGTCTGACTGTGAAGAAATAGGAGAGAAAATACAGCAATGGGCCAGATTGACTTCACTTTGATTTCTCTCAATCTTCTATATTCATAAATGTATGGCTTCTGAGGAAAATCAACTTCTCTCTGTATTCCTGTCAGAGTAGCACAAGGTAACCAGAACACCACATATCTATTATAATTACCACTTATTCCATTGTATTGTAATAATTGATTTCCTTGTCATTATTTATTTGCTTGTCTTTCTTACTTCATGCTTCTAAGGACAAAGTCTAACATGCCTTACTAACTGCACTTCTAGTGGGTAAACCCATATACACCTCTTGTTACAATCCTATTTCTGTGTCATAATTCTATTACCTTTCATTTGCTTTTCAACCTATTCCAATCTAACTTCTGTGTTGGCTGAAACTGTTCTATTAGCCATCGATGACCTCATTATAATTGTAGAAAAGATTTCCGGACTTCTAGGATTCTCCTGGTTCTCAAGGTGAACAAGATTCTAAATAAGAAATTGTGACAGATTTGAGACAGATTGCACACACTATTAGGTATCTGGGAGCTAGGACATCTGAGCAGACATATTGAGTCACTTACAGGGCCTTGTGGCCAATCCACTTCTGATATTTTCTATGTTCTTGCTTAAATACATTTTAATATTACAAAATGTGTGTCATTTTCTTACAATAAGGAACTCATTTGAAATTGTTTTCACATCTAATTCATCAGCAAAGTCTTTGCTTTCAGCTCCACAACACCCAATGCAGGTCCACTTCTTTTCATCTCTGCTACCACCAACCAAATTCAAGCCATCAACATCTCTTTCCTGACTAAACGAATGTGGGAGACTCCTAACAGATTTCCTTGCCATCACTTTTTGCTATTATAATAGTTTTCCACATCAGCCAGACTTTTCAGTACAGAAAGCAGATTATGGACTCATGTTCTTTGCAATAGCCTCATGTGCATGTAAAAATTGGTTAGTGAAAAAGAAAGACAGAAAACTAATGCATTTGAACAGTGGTATTGGTGATGAATATTGAATACACTGTGGACAGCCAAAAGAATGAACAAATTACTCTTAGAAGACAAACAACTAGAATATTCCTTAGAAGCAAGGATGGTGAGACTTCAACTCACTTACTTTGTACATGTCACCAGGAAAGACCAATCAGTAGAAAAGGACATCATGTTTGGTAAAGCGGAAGGCCAATGGAAATGAGGGAAACCTTACCTGAAATGGATTGACAAAATAGTTGGAACAACGGACTCAAACAGAGCAACCATCAGGAAGATGGCGCAGGATGCAGCAACATTTGATTCTGTTACACATAAGGTCACCATGATTCAGAGATAAGCTGATGGTGACTAACAACAACAACAACAATAACAATAACAACAAATCCTTCTATTTCTTTTGTTTTTATCTAAACTCAGACTTCTTACCTTGACCCTTAGTATCACTGGTGGCACAAATGGTTAATGAAGCATTCAGCTGTTAACGGAAAAGTTGGTGATTCAAATCCATCCTGAAGCTCCATGGAAGAAAAACCAGATGGTCTGCTTCTGTAAAGAAACCCTATAGAGCAGTTATCTGGTGGCATAGTACCTAAGGCATGTGACTGGTAACCAGAAAGCTGGTGGTTCAAACCCACCAGCCACTCCTCAGAAGGAAGGTTGGGCAATCTACTTCTGTAGTGATATTGCCTTGGAAACCTGAGGATCCTTCCCTAGTGATACTGCCTTGGAAACCCAAGGAGGGGTTGCTATGAGTCAGTTTTGATTTGACAGCAGTGAGTTTTTTTTTTTTTTTTTTTTTAATAGAGCTGTTCTCTCTGTAACATGGGGTCACTATGAGTCAAAATAGTTTTGATAGCACCCAATAACAACAACTTAAACTCTAAATTATTTTATTCCTTGCCATCTCTTTAACTATGCCACTAATCATTCCCCTTCTTCTCTCACCATTCTTCACCAATGCACCTTTATTCTTACCTGAGGCACTTTGTACATTTTTCTCTATCTGGAAGGTTCCATCCTCAACTCTTCATGTGAAAAGGTCTTTCCTCCTTTTTAGGTCTCAGTTCAAATGCCACATCCACGGTAGATTTTCAATGAACACTTGTTAAATGAATGAATATACAATTGAGTAAATGAAACAATGGCAAGTCCATTAGTTCTTGCTGGTCATCACAAACATCTATTTATAAAAATAGAACTTTCTTTAAAACATTTAATATAGTTTATACAAACATAATGTTTTCACTGATAATCTTTTTCAGTTTTCCTATATTTGTTACTGGAAATTCAGGTTTTGGTGTTATTATCCCCTGTAGTAAAAAATTACCCAGAGAGATTTGTCCTCAGAAACAGACATCTGTCATAAATGAAAGCATTACTGTTAATGTGGTAAAGAAACAGCTAAATAGACCATTCTGTTCTCTATTGAAGACCAGTCAAATGTTGAAACTTAGTTAGTTCTTTAAAGTTGTTGATATTTTAAGCCCATATGGATTGAGTGGATCTGAAACATACTTTCAAGCAAAATAGAATGGAATGATACTGTCACTGTAGCCCAGTTTGGGCTCAGCACCCAAAACAATCACTGTAGCTCTGGAAAGAGGTTTGAATATATATAGAAATCACATTAGATATTCTTGCTTCAATTTTAGTACTAATTCCCCTTCATTAAGCCCTTAGTGGCTAAACAAAATATTGGTGGTTTGAACCTACTAGTGGTTGTGTGGGAAAAAAAATATCAGGCAATCTGCTCCCATAAACATTACAACTTAAGAAACCCAACAGGGCAGTTCTATTCTGTCCTAGAGGGTCACTTTGAGTCAAATCCATTCAATAGTATACAGGCACAGAACAACCACCGCAGTATCTTCTGTAGAACAGAAAAGAAAAAAAAGGAGGGTATAGACAGGATCTGAAAGCATAAGATTCTTGTATTTGGGGGAATTAATACCTTTTACCTGTGTGACTCCATCCCCACACTCCCTACAGCCATTGTGAAACATCCTTGGATCCCCTGCTTGCTCTTGGCTGAAAGGCTACTTTCTAGTGCACACCTGAAGTTCTGCTCTCTTTGGTTGAGTTCAATCTTTTGAAACCATTTCTGCTTGTTTTTGAATCTGTCCAAGTCAGTTTTATTTGTTATTGTGGAGAAGTAATTTACTTATAATTACATAAGCTCCAAACTGTAAAAGTCCCCCAAAGCCAAAGCTGGATCAATTTGAACAACAAAATAAATAATGTAGCATTGGGTTAGTTCCTACATTAAAAAATAAATATTCGTGAGCTAATATTGTTAAAAATTAATTAGAACTCAAGAACTCACTGCCACTGAGTTGATTGCAACTCCTAGCAACCTCCTTTGGGTTTCTGAGGCAGTATATCTTTACGGAAGTAGATTGCTCAGTCTTCTTTCTGTGGACTGGCTGGTGAGTTTGAACCACCAACCTTTTGGTTAGCAGTCAAATGCCTAAAATTCTAAATCCTTATGAAGAAACTTCTTTCAAGGACATGGAGTACATCTTCCATTCCTTGCTTAGTGACTTAATTCCAAAGAGGAGAGTATGGAAAAAGGAAGAAAAATTAATTTTGCAGGGGAAAAATCTGGAAAACACTAGACGATCAAAGCTAGCATTATCAACAATTAGTCATGTTGATAGCATGTATATAAAAAAATGGATTTACTGTGATAAAATTTGCATACCACGTGTTTCACTCATTTTGCATGTACAGTTCAGTGGGTTTTGGTATATTCATAGAGTTGTGCAACCATCACCACAATCTAATTTTAGAATAGTTTTATCATCCCCCCAAAAGACACACATTACCTATTAGTAAGAAGCCCCTGGTGGTGCAAATGTTTAAGGGCTGGACTATCAGCTGAAAAGTTGGCGGCTTGAACCCACCCAGAGGTGCATTGATGACAGGTCTGGAGATTTGCTTTCAAAAAGGTTACAGCCTCAAGCACCCTGAGCGAATGTAGTCTCCATGGGTCAGAATTGGCTCTAGAGGAACTAACAATAAGAATCCATTAGCAGTCATTTACTCTGGTAGCATAGTGGCTAAGACACTTGCCTGCTAACCAGACGGCTGGCGGTTCAAACCCACCAGCCACTCCTCGGAAGGAAGGTTGGGCA
>NW_006921802.1:2014916-2021294 GCF_000298275.1 Orycteropus afer afer
CTTCCTTCCGAGGAGTGGCTGGTGGGTTTGAACCGCCAGCCTTCTGGTTAGCAGTCAAGTGCCTTAGCCACTATGCTACCAGAGCTCCCAATAGACTTGCCTATTCTGGATATTTCACCTAAATTGAGTCATACAATAGGTAGTGTTTTGTGTCTGGCTTCTTTCATTTAATATATTGTTTTAAAGGTTCATCTATGTTATAGTATGTGTCAGTATTTTATTATTTTTTTATGGCTGAATAATATTCCTTTGCTTTGCTATACCAGATTCTATTTATATATTCATCAGTTGATGGACATTTTGGTTGTTTCCACTTTCTGGCTATTATGAATAATGCTTTTATGAATATTTATGTGCAAGTTTTTATGCAGACATATGTTTACATTTCTCTTAGATATATACCTAGGAGTGACATTACAAGGTCATATGTTTAATATTTTGTGGAACTGTTAAGCTGTTTTTAAAAGTATCATTTTATATTCACCCTAGAAATGTTTGAGGGTTCCAATTTCTCCACATCTTTGCTAACCCATATTATTTTCTGTCATTTTAAAAATAATGGGTCATTGCAAAACATTTCACATTATGGTTTTAATTTGCATTTCCATAATGGCTAAAGAGGTTGAGAATCTTTTTGTTTGCTTATTGGCTATTTGTATATTTTCTTTAAAGAAATTAATAAAATTTTTTACCCATAATTTTAGTTGGGTGATGTGCTTTCCAATATTCAATTCAAGATTTCTTTTTCTTTTCTTTTTTTTTTTTTTATTCTAGTCCCTTGTTATATAAATGATTTGCAAATTTTTTTTTTTTTTTTCCGTACTATGTTTTTTGCTTTTTACTTTTTGGATGGTGTTCTGTAAAGCACAACATTTTTTAATTTTGATGAAGTCTAATATATCTATTTTTTTCTTTTGTTGTTTGTGATTTTGGTGTCATGCCTATGAAACCATTGTCTAATCCAAAGGAATGAAAATGTATTTCTTTTTCTTTTTTAGTAGTTATATAGTTATAGCTGTTGTATATTAAAGCCTTTATTCCCTTTGAGTTAATTTTTTGTGTAGTCTGAGCATAGAAGTCTAAATCCATTCTTTTTAATGTTATCCAGCACCATTTGTTGAAAGGCTATTCTTTCCCTTTTGAATAATCTAGGAAGCTTTGTCAAAAATCAATTGACCATAACAGTGAGAGTATATTTCTGGACTCGCAATTTTATTCCATTAGTTTATATAACTGTCCTTCTTATATTTTGACAACTGTAGTTTTGTAGTAAGTTTAGAAATCAGCCAGTGTGTTTCAACTTTGTTGATCTTTTTCAAGGTTATTTCAGTTATTCTTGTTCCCATGCACTTTCATATGAATTTTAAAATCAGTTAGTCTATTTTTTCAAAAAAGACATTAAGATTTTGATAGTGAGTATACTCAATCAGTGGTTGCAGCAGTACATTGAAAGGGAACTGCCAGAAATTCAGATTCAGAAGAAGATGGGAAATAAGGGATAATACTGCTGATGTAAGACGGATCTTGGCTGAAAGCAGAGAATACCAGAATGATGTTTACCCGTATTTTATTGGCTATTCAAAGGCATTAAACTGTGTGAATCAGAACAAATTATGGATAATATTTTGAAGAATGGGGAATTCTAGAACACTCAATTGTGCTTGTGGGGAACCTGTACGTATACCACAAGATAGTGGAACAGAACAAGGGGATGCTGCATGGTGTAAAATCTGGAAAGGTGTGTGGCAGGGCTGTGTCTTTTTACCATACTTACTCAATCTGTATAAAAAGTAAAACCTAAGTCATTGCTGTCAAGTCAATTCTAGCTTGAGGACTAAGGTGCAACTGATCCAAGCCATGTATTTTCAATCACCTCATATACATGTGAAAACAGGACAATGAATAAGGAATACCAAAGAAATGATGCTTTTGAATTATCTTTTTGGCAAAGAACATTGAATATATCATGGGCTGTCAGAAGAATGAACAAATCTCTCTTGGAAGAAGTATAATTAGAATGCTCTTTTGAAGGAAGATGGAGAGACTTACTTTGGACATATTATCAGGAGGGACCAGTCTCTAGAGAAGGACTTGGTAAAGTAGAGGGTCAGTGAAAAAGAAGAAGACCTTTAATGAGATGGATTGAAAAAGTGGCTGCAAGAATGGGCTCAAACAAAACAATTGTGAGAATGATGCAGGACTGGGCAGTGTTTCATTCTGTTGTATATGGAGTTGCCATGAGTCACAGCTGACTCTGGTGGCATAGTGCCTAAGCATTTGACTGCTCGCCAGCATGTTGACGGTTCAAACTCATCAGCCACTCCATGAAAGGAAGACTTGGCAATTTACTTCTGTAAACATTTATCCCCTTGGAAACACAAAGGGGGTTGCTATTGACTCGATGGCAGTGAGTTTTTAACAACAGAAACCACGCTTTCAATATGTAGATCATTTTATGAAACACTGCCATCTTAACAATATTGTCTTTGGGTACATGAATACGTTGACATGATAAGATGGAGGATATCTTTTTATTTATTTAGCTCTTCTTTAATTTTTTCAACCTTGTTTTGTAGTTTCAGCATACATGTCTTGAACTTCTTTTGTCAAATGTATCCCTAGTTATTTCATTGCTTTTGATTCTATTGTAAATGAAATTATTTTCTTAATTTAATTCTCAGAATATTCATTACTAGTCTCTGGTAGCGTAGTGCCTAAAGCATTTGACTGCTAACCAGAAGACTGGTGGTTCAAACCTACCAGCCACTCCTCAAAAGGAAGGTTGGCAATCTACTTCCGTAGTGATACTGCCTCAGAAACCCAAGGAGGAGTTGCTATGAGTTGGGTCAGACTCAATGGTGAATAACAACAGCAACAACAGCCTATAGAATATACACAAAAATATTGATCTTATATACTGCATTATTGCTGAACTTGTTTATTAGTTCTAATAGTTTTTTAGTGGATTGCTTCAGACTTTGTATATCCATATTATAATAGGGTGCTGGGGGCCTTGTGGAAGTAGCTTTAAGGGGCAGCCCAAATGGGGAGCTGGGTGCAAGGTTTGGAGGAGCTTTAAGGGAGGCCATGAAAGGAGCAGAACTGTTTGGAACAACTAAGGGAGATGAAATTGTCTGTCAGTTTGTCATCCTGTGGTGGTTTGCATGTTTCTATGAGGCTGGAGGCTATGCCACCAGTGTTGCAAATACCAGCGTTGCAAATACCAGCAGGGTCACCCATGGTGGACAGGTTTCAGTGAAACTTCCAGACTAGGACAGACTCAGAAGAAGGAAGAGTCCATCCCCTTCTCAAAGAATTGGGTAATGAAAACCTTATGAATAGCAGTGAAAAACTGTCTGATATATTACTGGAAAACTTTATGAATAGCCCTGAAACATTATCTGATATAGTGCCAGAAGATGAGCCTGTCAGGTTGGAAGTCATTCAAAATATGACTCAGGAAGAGTTGTCTACTCAGAATAGAGTCAACTTTAATGATATGGATAGAGTAAAGCTTTTGAGACCTTCATTTGCTGCTGTGGCATGACTCAGCATGAGAAGAAATAGCTGCAAACATTCATTAATAATCAGAACATGGGATGTACAAAGTATGAATCTAGGAAAATTAGAAATTTTCAAAAATGAAATGGAATGCATAAAGATCGATAGCCTAGGCATTGTTGTTGCTGTTGTTATGTGCTGTCGAGTTGTCTCCTACTCAGCGATCTTATGTACAACAGAACTAAACACTGACCCATTCTGTGCCAGCCCCATGATTCCTACTGTACCTAAGCTCATTGCTGCAGTCACTATGTCAGTTTATGTTATTGAGGGCCTTCCCCTTTTGTGTTGACCCTCCACTTTACCAAGCATAATATCTTTCTCCAGAGAATGGTCCCTTCTGACAACATGACTAAAGTGGGTGAGACAAAGTCTGGCCTTTCTTGCTTCCACAAAGTATTCTGGCTTCACTTTTTCAAGGGCAGATTTGTTAGTTCTTTAAGCAGTCCATGGTACTTCTAGCTTTTTTCACCAGCACCACAACTCAAAAGCATCAACTCTTCTTTGGTCTTCCTTATTCATTGTCCTGCTCTCATATGCTTATGAGACAATTGAAAATACCATGGCTTGGGTCAGGCACATCTTAGTTTTCAGGTAGACATCTTTGCTCTTCAACTCTTGAAAGAGGTCTTTTGTGGCAGATTCGCCCAATGCAATATATCTTCTGATGTCTTGACTGCAGCTTCCATTGGTGTTGATTGTAGAACCAAGTAATATGAAGTCTTTGACAACTTCAAACTTTTCTCCATTTATCATGATGCTGTTTATTGGTCTAGTTGTGAGGATTTTTGTTTTCTTTGTAATGAGGGGTAATCCATACTGCAGACCATATTCTTCAATATTCCATAGTCAGTGCTTCAAGTGATCCTCACTTTCAGCAAGGAAAATTGTGTTGTTTGAGAATCTCAAGTTGTTATTGAGCCTTCCTCCTATCCTGATGGCATGTTTTCCTTCATATACTCCAGCTTCTCGGATTATTTGCTCAGCATACAGATTGAATAGGTATGGTGAATGGATACAACCCTGATGCACTCCCTTCCTGATTTTAAACCATTCAGTATCCTCTTTTTATGTTCAAATGACAGGCTCCTGCTCTATGTACAGGTTCCTTATGAGTACAATTAAGTGTTATGGAATTCCCATTCTTCTCAATGTTGTCCACAATTTGTTATGATGGAATGCCTTAGCATAGTCAATAAAACATACGTAAACATCTTTCTGGTATTCTTCACTTTCAGCCAAGATCCATCTAACAACAACAACAACAACAACAATCCATAGGAACAGTTCGGAATAGCTATAGGAGACAAACTTGTCTGTCAGTTTATCTTATGGTGGTGGCTTGCATGTTACTGTGAGGCACTAGTGAGCTGAAATGGACTGGTTTTGGCTCAATATATTCAACCAAAACAAGACCAGGAGTTGATTGTGGAACAGACCATCAATTGCTCATACATGCACACTCAAGGTGAAGTGGAAGACAATTAAAACAAGTACACAAGAGCCAAAATGTGACCTTGATTATATTTCTCCTGAATTTAGAGACAATGTAAAGAATAGATTTGATACATGGAACACCAATGAGCAAAAAGCAGAAGAATTGTGGGATTACATCAAAAACATCATCCATGAAGAAAGCAAGAGGTCATTAAAAAAACAAGAAAGGAAGAAAAGACCACAATGGATGTCAAAAGAGACTCTGAAACTTGCTCTTGAATGAAGAGTTCCTAAAGTAAATGGAAGAAATGACAAGATAAAAGTGCTGAACAGAAGATTTCAAAAAGCAGCTCGAGAAGACAAAGCCCATCATTGTAATGAAATGTGCAAATATCTGGGGTTGGAAAACCAAAAGGGAAGAACATACTTGGCATTTCTTAAATAACTGAAGAAAAATTCAAGCCTTATATTACAATATTGAGGAGCTTTGGTAGCATAGTGCCTAAGGCACTTGACTGTTAACCAGAAGGCTGGTGGTTCAAACTCATCAGCCACTTCTCAGAAGGAAGATGGGGCAATCTACTTCCGTAGTGATACTGCCTCGGAAACCCAAGGAGGGGTCACTGTGAGTTGGCACATAACAACAACAACAATATTACAATATTGAGAGATTCTATGGGCAATATATTGAATGATGCAGGAAACATCAAAAGAAGATGGAAGGAATACACAGACTCACTGTACCAAGAATAATTCGTTGCTGTTCATCCATTTCAGGAGGTGGTATATAATCTAGAACCAAAGGTACTGAAGGAAGAAATCGAGGCTGCACTGAGGAATTGGTGAAAAAACAAGGCTCCAGGAATTGATGGAATACCTACTAAGATGTTTCAACAACGGATGCCGCTCTGGAGGCACTCAATTGCTTATGCCAAGAGATTTGGAAGATAGTGACCTGGCCAACTGACTGGAAGAAATCCATATTTGTACCCCTTCCAAAGAAAGGTGATCCCACAGAATGTGGAAATTATCAAACAATATCATTGATATCATGTGCAAATAAAATCTTACTGAAGATAATTCACAAATGGCTGCATCAGTATATTGACAGAGAACTTCCAGAAATGCAAGCTGGATTCAGAAGACGACTTGGAATGAGGTATATCATTACTGATGTTAGATGGATCTTGGCTAAAAGCAAAGAATACCAGAGAGATCTTTGTTTGTGCTTTATTGACTATGCAAAAACATTCGACTATGTGGATCATAACAAATTACAGATAACATTGAGAAGTGTCAGAATTCCAGAACACTTAATTGTGCTCATGAAGAACCTGTACAGAGACCAGGAGGCTGTTGTTATAGCAGAACATGGAGATA
>NW_006921802.1:2023259-2027669 GCF_000298275.1 Orycteropus afer afer
GTTGGGGTTTAGTCCAAATCTGCATCCTTTCCTTCAAGGCTCAGGGGTCCAAGATTATCTTCTGTGTCTGTGTTAATTGGTTTCCGTTTTCTTTGTTGAAGAGGGCCTGTGCAATCCTTCTGCCTAGTCCGCCATCTTGCCCCGCCTCTCTCTCTCTCATTTTTTTTAAGCAGTCTTCCTATCAGTAATTGTATCCTTAATCAATTCTTTATTTTGAGCTCAGGAGCTCTGGTAACATAGTGTCTTAGGCTCTTGACTGCTAACCAGAAGGCTTGAGGTTCAAACCCACCAGCCACTGCTCGGAAGGAAGGTTGGGCAATCTACTTCCATAGTGATAACGGTTCAGAAACTTAAAGAGGGGTCGCTATGAGTCGGGTCTGACTCAAGGGCACATAACAACAACAACAACAACATTTTGAGCTCAAACCTATCTCAGAATTTAGGTCATTCCCTTAAGTATACTTTCCTTTCTCATCGTGGGCCTCATTTGCACTGTCTTCACCTCTTTTTTATCACTCTTATGTACCCCGCCACACACAAGTCTATATGAGCCATGAGTGCATACCGTGAGAAATGGCTGTATTTCTTTGGCTGCAAAGGATGGAATGAATCATGCTGCAACAAGAAGAAAGGAAAAGAGTTTCCAGATAGCAAAATTCTGTTTTTTGGCAGTGCTAGTGACCTTGTCATGATGAGATTACATGGTGAATTCTCATCCCAACAAAAGAGAGAAAAATCCAATTTAAAACTAGCTTTGACTAGATTTTGCTGCAAAACAGAAGATGATATTGAGCTAAATAATTCAAAGTTTTATTCAGCACTCTCAAAGAATGAATGGAGCATTTACTCTCCACTGACAGGAGCCTGACTATATGATTTCACTTGATGGATATTGCCCTTGCTTCTAGCCTCCTACTCTGTCACCTAGAAAACTGTTAGTACCTCAAGATCCTCCCAAACTCCAATTGCTGATTTTTTGAGGCAATGGTAGTTTACCCAACCTCTCCCACTTAGCTCATAAAAAATGGACCATTATATACTAATAATGGATAAAAAATGTGGTATATGCATATATTTTGATCACCTCATATTGATGCAAAAGCTAGATATTGAAAAGGGAAGAAAGAAGCATTGATGCATTTGAATTGTGCTGGGGAAGAATATTGAATATACCAAGGACTGCCAAAAGAACAAACAGATCAGTCTTGGAGGAAGTACAGCTAGAATGCTGCTTAGAAGCAAGGATAGACTTGGCTCACTTATTCTGGACACATCATCGGAAAAGACAAATCACTGGAAAAGAATATAATGGTTGGTAAAGTAGGGAGTCAGTGGAAACCCTAAATGAGATGAACTGACACACTGGTTGCAAAAATGGGCTGAAATTCATCAGAGATTATGGAGATGATACAGGATCTGTCAATGTTTTGTTTTGTTATACATAAGGCTACTATGAGTTGGAGCCAAGTCTATGGCAACAAACAACAATATGTTCATACAATGGAATGTTATTCAGCCATAAAGAGAAATAAAATTCTGATACATGCTACAACATGGGTGAACTTTGAAAACATTATGCTGAGTAAAATAAGCCAAAAGCATGAATTATGGGTGTAAGGTGCTCTTGATGCTCCAGGATTGGGGTGATCCTATCAGGGTCTGAGGTCACACAGATCTCTCTCCAGATGGTGTGGAGTCCTTCTGGGTTATCAGCTATATTTTCTTCCCAGAAATTTTTAAATACAGAAATTTAAGTATTATTTCAGTATGTATTTAATTTCCTTGGGAGCTCTGGTAGCATAGTGCCTAAAGCACTTGACTGCTAACCAGAAGGCTGGTGGTTCATACCCACCAGCCACTTCTTGGAAGGAAGATGGGACAATCTACTTCTGTAGTGATACTGCCTCGGAAACCCAAGGAGGGGTTGCTATGAGTCGGGTTCGACTTGATGGCAAATAACACACACATGCACACACACACATTTAATTTCCCTATTTTTCAGCTTGTCCTTCCTTTTCTGTTTATTTTTATATGTATTTGATACCTTTTATTGAACAGTAATGTTGGTTAAGAATATTGAATGAACCATGGACTTCCAGAAGAATGAATAAATCAAGAACTCTGGCAAGATGGTGGAATAGGCAGGTAAGATACCTAGACCCCATGCAACAAATAAATGAAAAACCAAATGAAACAGCTACACATCCTGGAAGTATGAGCTTTGAAGGAAAGCATAAAGAAGTGAGTCAAATATTGACTAGAAGAAGTATCCAAAGTAAAACAAACTGAAAATAGAAGCAGAGACATCAACTTGTAAATGAGAACAACTGTAAAACAAAAAGAGGGAATAAGAAGTTTAGTTACAGAGCTTCCAAATGGAGAGGGATTCCGGATGATTTCAACATAGAACAGACTATTTTGCATGTGGGAAGAAAATAATAAATTATAAGGTAACCTCAAAGAAAATGAATAAACTCACATGAAAATGAAAAGGAGGAAACTCACAAATATTTAGCAAATACTGAAAAATTAGCAACAAAGAAAATGAAAGGACATCCATAAACAAGATGAACTCTGCATAGAAAATTATATTGAAAGAAGAAATTAGCAGCACTCCAAGAAACACACAACAAATTAACAGCAATAAATTCATTGTTGTGGTGGTTAGGTGCCATTGAGTTGTCTCCAACTCATAGTGATTCTATGTACAGCAGAACATGCCTAGTCCTGTGCCAGCCCCAAGATCCCTGCTATACCTGAGCCCATTGTTGCAACCATTGTGTCAATCCATCTCATTGAGGGCCTTCCCCTATTTTGTTGACCCTCCACTTCACCAAGTATGATATTTTTCTCCAGGAAATGGTCCCTTCTGACAACATGACCAAAGTAGGTGAGATGAAGTTTGGCCATTCTCACTTCCAAGGAGCATTCCAATTGCACTTCCAGGACAGATTTGATAGTTCTTTTAGCGTACATGGAACTTTCAGTATTCTTCACCAACACCACAGCTCAAAAGCATCAACTCTTCTTTGGTCTTCCTTATTCATTGTCCAGTTCTCACATGCATATGAGGCAGTCAAAAATACCATGGCTTGTGTCAGGCACACCTTAGTCTTCAAGGAGACATCTTAGCTCTTTAGCACTTTAAAGAGGTCCTTTGCAGTAGATTTTCTCAATGCAATATATCTTCTGATGTCTTGACTGCTGCTTCCATTGGTGTTGATTGTAGAACCAAGTAATATGAAGTTTTTGACAACTTCAATATTTTATTCATTTACCATGATGCTCCTTATTGGTCCAATTGTGAAGATTTTTTGTTTTCTTTATAATTGAGGTGTAATCCATACTGCAGACTGTAGTCTTCAATCTACTTCAGCAGGTGTGTCAAGTCATCCTCACTTTCAGCAAGCAAATGCAAGCTGGATTCAGAAGAGGAAGTGGAATGAGGGATATCATTGATGATGTCAGATGGATCTTAGCTGTAAGCAAAGAAGACCAGAAAGATGTTTACTTATGCTTTATTGATTACCCAAAAGCATTCAATTATGTGGATCATAACAAATTATGGATAACATTAAGAAGAACAGGAATTCCTGAACACTTAATTATACTCATGAAGAACCTGTACATAGAGCAGGAGGATGTCATTCAAACAGAACAAGAGGGCACTCCATGCTTTAAAATCAAGAAGGGAGTGTATCAGGGTTGCATCCTTTCACCATACTTATTCGATCTGTATGCTGAGCAAATAATCCATGAAACTGGAGTATATGAATAAATTCATGCTTGTTGATAATTACACTGAATGTAAATGGATTAAATTCAACAGTTAAGAGGGAGAAAGTTGCAGAATGCTTAAGAAAATAAGACACATCGGTATGCTGTCTACATGAAACACACCTTAGACACAAAGACAAAAAGAGATTAAAGATGGAGAAAAATATAGCAATTAAAAATGAGAAGGAATGGCAATATAAATTTCTGATAAAACAGATTTTAAGGCAAAAACAGCATAAGAGATAAGGAAGGACACTGTATAATGATTATGGGGTCAATTGAACAAGAGGATATAACCATAATGGATATCTATGCACCCAATGAAAGAGCTCCCAAATACATAAATCACACTTTAACACAATTGAAAAGAAAAATAAACAACTCCACAATAATAGTAGGACACTTTAATACACCACTTTCAATGAAAGATGGTACAACTAGAAAGAAACTCAACAAAGACACAGAAGAACTAAATAACACAATCAACCAACTTGACCTTATAGACATACACAGGGCATTTCACCTGAAAACAGCACTGCATACATTCTTTTCCAGTATATATGGAACATTCTCCAGCATAGATCATATGTTAGGCCACAAAGCAAGTCTCGATACTTTTAAAAATATTGAAAT
>NW_006921802.1:2027769-2029868 GCF_000298275.1 Orycteropus afer afer
GACTATGTGGATCATAACAAATTACAGATAACATTGAGAAGTGTCAGAATTCCAGAACACTTAATTGCACTTATGAGGAACATTTACGTAGATCAGAAAGCTGTCATTTGAACAGAACAAAGGGATACTGCATGGTTTAAAATCAAGAAGGGAGTGTGTCTGGGTTGTATCCTTCACCATACTTATTCAATCTGTGTGCCGAGCAAATAATCACAGAAGCTGGATCATGTGAAAAAGAATGTGGCATCAAGAGTGGAGGAAGACTCATTAACAACCTGCAATACACAGATGACATAACTTTGCTTCCTGAAAGTGAGGATGACTTGAAGCACTTACTGTGGAAGATTGAAGACTACAGTCTGCAGTGTGGATTACATCTCGATAGAAAGAAAACAAAAATTGTCACAACTGGACCGATAAGTAGCATCATGATAAATGGGGAAAAGATTGAAGTTGTCAAGGACTTCATATTACTTGGTTGTACAATCAACACCAATGGTAGCAGCAGTCAAGGGACCAGACAATATATTGCATTGGGAAAATCTGCTGCAAAAGACCTCTTTAAAGTGTTGAAGAGCAAAGATGTCTCCTTGAAGACTAGGGTGCACCTAACCCAAGCCATGGTGTTTCCAGTCTCCTCTTATGCATGTGAGAGTTGGAAAATGAATAAGGAAGACCAAAGAACAGCTGATGCTTTTGAGTTGTGGTGTTGGAGAATGCTGATAGCACCAAGGACTGCTAAAAGAACTAAATGAATTGTCCTTGGATTCCAGTGCAGCTGGAATCCTCCTTGGAAGCCAGAATGGCCAGATTTTGTCTCATCTATTTTGGTCATGTTGTCAGAAAGAACCATTCCCTGGAGAGGGATACCATGCCTGGTAAAGGGAATGGTCAACAAAAATGGAAAGGCCCTCAATGAGATGGATTGACACAGTAGCTGCAACGATGGGCTCAGGTATAGCAAGGATCAGGAGGTTAGTACAGGATGGAGCAGTGTTTAGTTCTGTTGTACATAAGGTCGCTATGAGTCAGAGATCACTCGATGACACCTAACAACAAAAACAACAACAATAATTATATCATCTGTAAATTGTTTTACTTCTTCTTTTCTAATCTGTGTGCTCTTTAATTCTTTCTAATGACTAGACAGCAGTGGGTTTGGTTGGTTGGTTAATGATTGCCTTGGCTAGAAATGCTAGTATATTGTTGGGTACAAGGGGCTAATGTATACATTCTTGCCCTGTTCTTGATCTTTGGGAAAAAAGCATTCCATTTTTCTCCATTAAGTAGGATGTTACAAAAAAAAAAAAACCTAACTCGCTGCCATCAAGCCAATTCTGACTCACAATGACCCTCACTGTGTGTCTGAGGCTATAAATCTATATGGAAGTAGATTTCCAAGTCTTGCTTCCATGAGTGTCTGGTGGGTTTGAACCACCAACCTTCTGGGTACTAGTCAGATTCCTTAGGCACTGTGGTACCAGAGCTCCTTAAGTATGATGTCAGTGATGGGTTATTCATAGATGCCTTTTATCAGATTGGCAAAGTTGTATTCTATTCCTCAGTTTTTACGTTCTGTTAAGGTTTTTTTTTTTTTTTTTTAACTCATGAAAGGGTTTTGGATTTGTTTCAATTGCTTTTTCTGCATTTATTCAACAATCATATCATTTGTCTCTAATTCTATTAATACGTTGTATTATATTCATTGATTTTAAGGTGTTAAACCAATCTTTCATTTCTTGGATAAATCTCACTGTATCATAATGTCTAATCCTTTTATATGTTGCTGGATTAAGATGACTAGTTGGGAGAAACACTATGGTGCACAATGAGGAAAAAAGTTTACTATCTTATCCTTTACAGGAAAAGTTTGTTGGTCCTTTCACTATACTATACCAACTCTCGCCATTATAATACTTACTGCATAGCTATTAGGAAAAGCAAATAATATGACTGCTTGAATACCTAGAAAAGTGTCTTGTATACACACATAGACACTCAAAAATGGTTGCAATTATTTTTATTATAGCTGTCTTTTGTAGAATTATAATTGTAATTAAAAACAGGCTGTCTCTCTCTCTCATTTTTTTTTTTTTTTT